>NW_027277975.1:0-22036 GCF_030028105.1 Mobula birostris
AGGAGAATTTTTTTTTCTTCCATGGGTGGATTTAGTATTTGCAATATTTGCTTCTGACTGTACATAAGGATATCTGACAATCCTCCCCTTATTGATATGTATGTTTCCTTGGCCTTCAGCTGTAGACTTGCATGGGCATCTTCTTTCTGTTTTTTTTATTACATTGGTACATTTCCCTCTGGATCTGATTACATGTTTTCAAAATTACTCTTCCTTTCTAATTCCTTTTCTTTGCTCTACAGTGTTTCCTTGGAAATTAACTGAGGATTCTGGGGATCATGAGTAAATAATTTTTAAATCCTGTCTTCTTTACTTTCCTCCCACATATTTCTAAAAATTTGCTTGGATTTTGACCATGTTTACAAAATTGCTTCTTTTACTCTTGACATTGTCTGGAAATTTCCTTGAAGCTGGTTACCAGTTATTTATATTAATAGAAGAATACGTAGCTTCTGATAGATAGGCCTTCCAGCATTTCTAGTTTCAGACAATGAAATTTTACAAAGGGATATAATTCATAGTTTAGTAGCTCTTCAGATTTGCTTTTAGCAGTGATGATCCATTTTGTTCATTGGTAATAAGGAAAATGGATCATCCCTGCTCAAAGTAGATGTAAGAGTTCCAAACCATTTAAACTGAGTCTAATCAAATTGTACTCGGACCATGGTTTTCCGTACCTCTACCACCCATGTATCTAACCAAGCTTCTCATAAATGTTGAAATTGAGCTCGCATCCACCACTTGTACTGGCAGCTAGTTCCACACTCTCACGGCCCTCTGAATGAAGAAGTTTCCCCTCATATTCCCTTAAATATTTCTACACTCCTCATTATTTTGTATACCTCTATCAAATCTCCCCTCAATCTTTTATGTTCCAAGGTATAAATGCCTAACCTATTCCAGCATTCCTTATAACTCAGGTCCTGGCAACATCCTTGTAAATTTTCTCTGTACTCTTTCAACCTTATTTATTTACTTCTTTCCTGTAGGTAGTTGGCCAGAACTGCACACAATACTCCAAATTAGGCTTCACCAATGACTTACTCAACTTCAACACAACATCCTATCTCCTGTACTCAATACTTTGATTTATGAAGGCCAATGTGCCAAAAGCTATTTAGCAGAGCAGCCACTTTCAGTGAATTATAGACGTGTTTTCCCAGAAGGTGGTGGGGTGGAGATACATCTCTACCAAAGGAGGTGTAAGGCACTCCCTCCCACCTTGTGAAAGGTGTAGCACCTGCATAGTTCCCCTATCAGGGTCATGGGAAACTATGGGAGCAGGTGGTGGATAGCCATATGAGCAGTTGGTGCATGTCACAAGTCCTGGACCACAGACAGCAGGCAAACAATCTCTTAGGTGTATTGGTAATGGCTTGGGTCAACTTTCTTGTAAAGATACTGCCAAGAAGAAGACAATGGCAAACCGTTTCTCTCGAAAAACTTGCCAAGAACAATCATGGTCAAAAGACCATGATCGCTCATGTCAAATGACACATCACATAATGATGATATGCAGATTCTTTTGTTCTACCACACTCCTCAGGGCCCTACCGTTCACTGTGTAAGGCCTACCCTGGCTGGTCCTACAGAAGTACAGCACCTCACACTTGCCTACATTAAATTCCATCTACCATTTCCCAGCCCATTTTTCCAGCTGGTCCAGATCTGCTACAAGCTCATCTGGACCAGCTGTCACTACACTACACCCCTCATCTTGGTGTCATCTGCAAATTTCCTTGTCCAGTTTGTCATCCAGATCATTGATATAGATGACAAACAACAACAAACAGCATTGATCCCTGTGGCCCACTAGTCACAGGCCTCCAGTCAGAGAGGCAATCATCTACTACCACTCTCTGGCTTCTCCAACAAAGCCAATGTCTAATCCTATTTACTACATCATCTTGAATGCCAAGTGACTGAACCTTCTTGACAAAAGTCCCATGTGGGACCTTGTCAAATGCCTTGCTAAAGTCCATGTAGATAACATCCACTGTTTTGTCTTCATCAAACTTCGTAATAACTTCCTCAAAAAATTCTATGAGATTGGTTGAACTTGACCTCCCATGTCTACCCTAGTATGCATATATTCAGTCCCCTAGAATACCTTCCAATAACTTACAAATTACTGATGTCAGGCTCACTGGCCTATAACTTCCTGGTTTGTTTTTAGAACTTTTATTAAGCAATGGAACAACATTAGCTATCCTCCAATCTTTCAGTCCTTCACCTGTCACCAAAGATTATTTCAAAATTACTGCTAGGGCTCCTGTAGTTTCTGCACTTGCCTCTTTCAGGGTCTGAGGGAATATCTTGTCAGGCCCTGGTGATTTGTCCACCATAATTTACCTCAGGGCAGCAAACATGTACTCCTGTGTAATCTGTATAGGGTCCATGACCTCAGTGTCGCTTTGCCTCATTTCTATAGATGCCGGGTCCATCAGGAGAGATAAAAGAAGCCATAAAGTTGCCCTAGCAGACAAGGTGAAGGAGAATCCCAGGGCATTCTCCAGATATGTTAAGAGCAAAAGGATAGCAAGGGACAAGGAATAACTAGTGATATTTAATTCCTTAGGTGTAGTAATGAGAAATTGGATAGGCAGGGCTTATACTTACTGAAGGGTGAAAATAAGGGTAGGAGACTAAATTGTGATCTTATAGAGATTTATCAGACTCTGAAGGGCATAGATACCATAGGTAGTCAAGATTTTAGTCCTTGTGCTGGGGAGCCTGAATTCATGTGCATTGGTTTAGAATAAGAGGAGAGAAAATTAAAGAAGATCTAAGGGATAGGTTTCTCAGACCAAATGTGGCAAATATCTGGAATACGGAGCTAGAGACAGATACAATTGCAGTTAAAAAAGTTTTGGGACAGTACAGAGGAATATGGGTCTAATGCACTGCGACGTGCATAGATGGGCATCCCGATTGGCATGAACTAGAGGGGTTGAAAGGGTCCAATTTTGTGCTGTACTTTCCTATGATCCTAATAACTCTCATTGTTTCATTTCACTTCCACAAAGAAACAGTACATGTGGATCAGAGCTTCTTGTGGACCTGGAATCTATAGTAATTCTCCTTAATGTAATTAGATTTTTCCTATCATTCCTTATCTAATAAAAATTCACTTCCTTTTCTGATGTAAGCAAATCTGAATTACTATATTTACAGCCATACACATGGAAGTTGCTGGTGAATGCAAGTTTTCCTAAACCTATAACCATCTGAACCTTTCCAATATGTGAACCAGCTCCTTTGTTTCTGTGATGTTGAGGGAGAGGTTGTTTTCTTGACACCACTTCCTCTTAGTAGGCTGCCTCATTATTATTTGAGATTAGGCCAATCAGTGTAGTGCCATCAGCAAACTTAATTAGCAGATTGGAGCTGTGGACAATGAAGAACTGTAAACAACGAAGAACATATCAGTCAGGATGAACTATTGGAGCAGTATTGTATTAAATTATGGGCAGCATGCTTTGGGAAAGATTTGAAGACTTTGGAGTGGATGCAGAAGAGATTTACCTAAACAAGAAGTTTATTTCTATGGATAATCTGGAGAAGATGGGGACCAGAAGAAACTTTGAGAAGATCTAATAGGGTAATAAGCTCTTTGGGCCTGTGCAAGGAGCTGGAGTGTATTGGATCTGAAGTGTTCAGAGCACCTTAATTGGTTAATTGTTGCTTAATGAAAGTTGTAAATCTTTTAGCATTCCTTGTGTTTTTTTCTCAAAAGACTCACTCTTTGTGATGTTGTTTCCCGCTGACTTCTGATTAAGCTTGTTAAATTTATATTGATAAGCTCAGGGATTCCGTGTTGCTTGTATTACTAAAGTGGATGCCTGATCAGTACTAATCACGGGGTCCTAGTTTTGAGAATGTTATATCTTGCTGTATCACTCAGCCCAGACAATGATGTTCTGTTGGACTCGACTTAATGACTGAACAATAATGACGACTAAGGAGAAATTGTTCCTCAGTGCCAGAGGGACCATGAGCCAGCAGGTATTGAATGACAGTGATTAGCAAAAGAAGCAAGGGTGATTCAAGAAAACATTTTGCACAGAGAGTGTGAACCCGAGTCCTCTGGAGGCCAAAGGCTGAACTCTTGGGGTTAGGTGTGAGGGAGGAACGGCGCTGTTGTTGTTTTGTTGCTTGTTATGTTCTGTTTTGTTCTGCTAAGCATTGTGGGCATGCTATGTTGGCACCTGGGAGTGTGCTGATACTTGCAGGCTGCCCTCAGCACACCCTGGAGTCTGTTGGTTGTTTTTGCAAATGACACAGGTCACTGTATACATCGGGTCCTTAAGCCTGTTATAGCTGGAGGCGATAATAGGGACAATCTCCCACAACCTATTTGCGCCTCAAATAGCATCTGACAGCCAAGTCCAGCTCCCGGCCTTCACCTGTGGCTTAGCTACTAAACCCGGCAGAACTGTTTCTACTGACAGGAGAAGGGGTAAAGATGGGTTACTGGTGCCCTAAAACCAGCCGGTTCGGGCAGATGGGGCTCATCAGCCGTGGTTGAGAGCTCATCTCAGAGAAGGAAAGTGCTGATCTCAAACCTCTGCTGCCTTGCAGCTATACCCATTCATGGGAAGGCTTTGGGAATAAACCCTGAAAGGAAAAAAAATCCAGAGTTGGAGTTCCTAAGGCAGTCCTACACTGAGTTCAGTGCTGTCTGGCAACTCCTGCGACGCCTCTGGTACCAAACTGCTTCGGTCTCTGCTCTTCCTTTGGGTTCATCAGATGCGTGGAGAGGGGGCGCTTGCTATATGGGCAACCGTTTGCTGCCTATATCGTACTACTGCCCAGGCTTGCGTATCGAGACAATTAGGACACAATATCCACGGTCAGCTCTAACCGACGGAGGCCTCACTCACTCATTCAGATGTAATACATAAACTTGAATCTGGAATCTAGGGCGGAATGTGCTGGTGGGGGCACATTCAATGTTGGCCTTAAGAAAGGACCGGAGAAAAAGAAGCAAAGAGGAGGAATTACGGGATAAGAACTGGGTCTCTGCAGACTCTAAAGTCCTCTTCCCAGGCTGTATACATTCTGTGATGAAATGGTAACATTTTAAATAGAAGAAAATTGCTGCTCTTATTAGCGAGGAGAAGGGAAATCTTTTGCATGCTGGAACTCATTGCCTATTTCACTTCACTCCATCGGCTGACAGTCTCTGGACTGAATAAGGAAGGAGAGGCGGTGTGTCTGAAACGTCAGTGAAGTTTGACTTTTGGACACGCTACACGGTACGGGGAAAACCCAGTTTAATGTACTGGTCATAAGTTACAGCTTGATGAAGGAAGACCCTTTGAATCGGTAAAGTCGACCCTTATTTACCCATTCCCACCCAACCACGGTCTGCACTAACCCCTCAGAACGTTCCGCTGTGCAAACCACCCGGTTAGCCACACCAACAGTGGACTTGTCCGCTTGCCCATTCCTCGCAGTCCACCTACCCAGGTTTAACCCATTCCGCTCCGAGTAGTAACACACAAACTAGAAACATCCCGAATCACCTTCCTGCTCCCTACGCTACAATGAACACCGATCTACTATTATTCTAGAAGAAAGTCTGTATTTTTACTGCATTCCAAAGTCGACTGGACGTTTTAGAAATAAAGGCTTTAAAGGCTTAAAGTAGGGGCAGTTTGGGAATCAAATATTATAAGGTAGTGCAATTTGACTGAACCTACCTCGGGTTCAGTGCGCAATAAGCGGTAAAAATAACTGAGATGGTTGTGGGCAAGGTGATTGTATTCCTCAAACACTTAAATATCAAACCAAATTCATAGTTTATTTTTCTTTATAATTTTATAGCGGGACATTGATAGGATGCAAAACTGGGCTGAGAAGTGGCAACACACATCAAAGTTGCTGGTGAACGCAGCAGGCCAGGCAGCATCTCTAGGAAGAGGTACAGTCGACGTTCAGGCTGAGACCCTTCATCAGGACTAACTGAAGGAAGAGTTAGTAAGAGATTTGAAAATGGGAGGGGGAGGGGGAGATCCAAAATGATAGGAGCAGACAGGAGGGGGAGGGATGGAGCCAAGAGCTGGACAGGTGATTGGCAAAAGGGATATGAGAGGATCATGGGACAGGAGGTCCGGGGAGAAAGGCAAGGCGGGGTGGGGGGGAACCAGAGGATGGGCAAGGGGTATAGTCAGAGGGACAGAGGGAGAAAAAGGAGAGAGAGAGAGAGAGAAAGAATGTGTGTATATAAATAAATAACGGATGGGTTACGAGGGGAGGTGGGGCATTAGCGGAAGTTAGAGAAGTCAATGTTCATGCCATCAGGCATGATCTCTTACTAACTCTTCCTTCAGTTAGTCCTGACGAAGGGTCTCGGCCTGAAACGTTGACTGTACCTCTTCCTAGAGATGCTGCCTGGCCTGCTGCGTTCACCAGCGACTTTGATGTGTGTTGCTTGAATTTCCAGCATCTGCAGAATTCCTGTTGTTTGAGAGTGGCAGATGGAGTTCAAGCCAGATAAGTGTGAAGTGGATCATTTTGGTAGGTCAAATAAAATGGCAGAATATAGTATTAATGATGAGACTCTTGGCAGTGTGGAGGATCAGAGGGATCTTAAGGTCTGAGTCCATAGGACACTTAAAGCAGCTGCGCAGGTTGACTCTGTAGTTAAGAAGGCGTAAGGTGTATTGGCCTTCATCAATTGTGGTATTGAATTTAGGAGCCGAGAGGTAATGTTGCAGCTATATAGGACACTGGTCAGACCACACTTGGAGTACTGTGCTCAGTTCTGGTCACCTCACTACAGGAAGGATGTGGAAACGGTAGAAAGGGTGCAGAGGAGATTTACAAGGATGTTGCCTGGATTGGGGAGCATGCCTTATGAGAATAGGTTGAGTGAACTCGGCCTTTTCTCCTTGAGCAACAGAGGATGAGAGGTGACCTGATTGAGGTGTTTAAGATGATAAGAGGCATTGATCATGTGGATAGTCAGAGGCTTTTTCCCAGGGCTGAAACGGTTGCCACAAGAGGACACAGGTTTAAGGTTCTGGGGAGTAGGTACAGAGGAGATGTCAGGGGTAAGTTTTTTACTCAGAGAGTGGTGAGTGTGTGGAATAGGCTGCAGACAACGGTGGTGGAGGTGGATACGATAGGGTCTTTTAAGAGACTTTTAGATAGGTACATGGAGCTTAGTAAAATAGAGGGCTATAGGTGGTAAGCCTAGTAATTTCTAAGGTAGGGACATGTTCGGCACAACTCTGTGGGTCGAAGGGCCTGTATTGTGCTGTAGGTTTTCTATGTTTCGATGTTTTATAAAGATTTACACAACACTTTTCACAGTTGCTGGAGAGAGAGTTGTGATCTGTAGCTTGCCTTTTTGGATTAGGTGATCAAATGCCTAAGCATTGTTCTCTTAACCCGCCATTTCAGTGCACATTGAGGTCTCTATCCTGAAAGAGCAGGAGAATTTTTTTTCTTCCATGGGTGGATTTAGTATTTGCAATATTTGCTTCTGACTGTACATAAGGATATCTGACAATCCTCCCCTTATTGATATGTATGTTTCCTTGGCCTTCAGCTGTAGACTTGCATGGGCATCTTCTTTCTGTTTTTTTTATTACATTGGTACATTTCCCTCTGGATCTGATTACATGTTTTCAAAATTACTCTTCCTTTCTAATTCCTTTTCTTTGCTCTACAGTGTTTCCTTGGAAATTAACTGAGGATTCTGGGGATCATGAGTAAATAATTTTTAAATCCTGTCTTCTTTACTTTCCTCCCACATATTTCTAAAAATTTGCTTGGATTTTGACCATGTTTACAAAATTGCTTCTTTTACTCTTGACATTGTCTGGAAATTTCCTTGAAGCTGGTTACCAGTTATTTATATTAATAGAAGAATACGTAGCTTCTGATAGATAGGCCTTCCAGCATTTCTAGTTTCAGACAATGAAATTTTACAAAGGGATATAATTCATAGTTTAGTAGCTCTTCAGATTTGCTTTTAGCAGTGATGATCCATTTTGTTCATTGGTAATAAGGAAAATGGATCATCCCTGCTCAAAGTAGATGTAAGAGTTCCAAACCATTTAAACTGAGTCTAATCAAATTGTACTCGGACCATGGTTTTCCGTACCTCTACCACCCATGTATCTAACCAAGCTTCTCATAAATGTTGAAATTGAGCTCGCATCCACCACTTGTACTGGCAGCTAGTTCCACACTCTCACGGCCCTCTGAATGAAGAAGTTTCCCCTCATATTCCCTTAAATATTTCTACACTCCTCATTATTTTGTATACCTCTATCAAATCTCCCCTCAATCTTTTATGTTCCAAGGTATAAATGCCTAACCTATTCCAGCATTCCTTATAACTCAGGTCCTGGCAACATCCTTGTAAATTTTCTCTGTACTCTTTCAACCTTATTTATTTACTTCTTTCCTGTAGGTAGTTGGCCAGAACTGCACACAATACTCCAAATTAGGCTTCACCAATGACTTACTCAACTTCAACACAACATCCTATCTCCTGTACTCAATACTTTGATTTATGAAGGCCAATGTGCCAAAAGCTATTTAGCAGAGCAGCCACTTTCAGTGAATTATAGACGTGTTTTCCCAGAAGGTGGTGGGGTGGAGATACATCTCTACCAAAGGAGGTGTAAGGCACTCCCTCCCACCTTGTGAAAGGTGTAGCACCTGCATAGTTCCCCTATCAGGGTCATGGGAAACTATGGGAGCAGGTGGTGGATAGCCATATGAGCAGTTGGTGCATGTCACAAGTCCTGGACCACAGACAGCAGGCAAACAATCTCTTAGGTGTATTGGTAATGGCTTGGGTCAACTTTCTTGTAAAGATACTGCCAAGAAGAAGACAATGGCAAACCGTTTCTCTCGAAAAACTTGCCAAGAACAATCATGGTCAAAAGACCATGATCGCTCATGTCAAATGACACATCACATAATGATGATATGCAGATTCTTTTGTTCTACCACACTCCTCAGGGCCCTACCGTTCACTGTGTAAGGCCTACCCTGGCTGGTCCTACAGAAGTACAGCACCTCACACTTGCCTACATTAAATTCCATCTACCATTTCCCAGCCCATTTTTCCAGCTGGTCCAGATCTGCTACAAGCTCATCTGGACCAGCTGTCACTACACTACACCCCTCATCTTGGTGTCATCTGCAAATTTCCTTGTCCAGTTTGTCATCCAGATCATTGATATAGATGACAAACAACAACAAACAGCATTGATCCCTGTGGCCCACTAGTCACAGGCCTCCAGTCAGAGAGGCAATCATCTACTACCACTCTCTGGCTTCTCCAACAAAGCCAATGTCTAATCCTATTTACTACATCATCTTGAATGCCAAGTGACTGAACCTTCTTGACAAAAGTCCCATGTGGGACCTTGTCAAATGCCTTGCTAAAGTCCATGTAGATAACATCCACTGTTTTGTCTTCATCAAACTTCGTAATAACTTCCTCAAAAAATTCTATGAGATTGGTTGAACTTGACCTCCCATGTCTACCCTAGTATGCATATATTCAGTCCCCTAGAATACCTTCCAATAACTTACAAATTACTGATGTCAGGCTCACTGGCCTATAACTTCCTGGTTTGTTTTTAGAACTTTTATTAAGCAATGGAACAACATTAGCTATCCTCCAATCTTTCAGTCCTTCACCTGTCACCAAAGATTATTTCAAAATTACTGCTAGGGCTCCTGTAGTTTCTGCACTTGCCTCTTTCAGGGTCTGAGGGAATATCTTGTCAGGCCCTGGTGATTTGTCCACCATAATTTACCTCAGGGCAGCAAACATGTACTCCTGTGTAATCTGTATAGGGTCCATGACCTCAGTGTCGCTTTGCCTCATTTCTATAGATGCCGGGTCCATCAGGAGAGATAAAAGAAGCCATAAAGTTGCCCTAGCAGACAAGGTGAAGGAGAATCCCAGGGCATTCTCCAGATATGTTAAGAGCAAAAGGATAGCAAGGGACAAGGAATAACTAGTGATATTTAATTCCTTAGGTGTAGTAATGAGAAATTGGATAGGCAGGGCTTATACTTACTGAAGGGTGAAAATAAGGGTAGGAGACTAAATTGTGATCTTATAGAGATTTATCAGACTCTGAAGGGCATAGATACCATAGGTAGTCAAGATTTTAGTCCTTGTGCTGGGGAGCCTGAATTCATGTGCATTGGTTTAGAATAAGAGGAGAGAAAATTAAAGAAGATCTAAGGGATAGGTTTCTCAGACCAAATGTGGCAAATATCTGGAATACGGAGCTAGAGACAGATACAATTGCAGTTAAAAAAGTTTTGGGACAGTACAGAGGAATATGGGTCTAATGCACTGCGACGTGCATAGATGGGCATCCCGATTGGCATGAACTAGAGGGGTTGAAAGGGTCCAATTTTGTGCTGTACTTTCCTATGATCCTAATAACTCTCATTGTTTCATTTCACTTCCACAAAGAAACAGTACATGTGGATCAGAGCTTCTTGTGGACCTGGAATCTATAGTAATTCTCCTTAATGTAATTAGATTTTTCCTATCATTCCTTATCTAATAAAAATTCACTTCCTTTTCTGATGTAAGCAAATCTGAATTACTATATTTACAGCCATACACATGGAAGTTGCTGGTGAATGCAAGTTTTCCTAAACCTATAACCATCTGAACCTTTCCAATATGTGAACCAGCTCCTTTGTTTCTGTGATGTTGAGGGAGAGGTTGTTTTCTTGACACCACTTCCTCTTAGTAGGCTGCCTCATTATTATTTGAGATTAGGCCAATCAGTGTAGTGCCATCAGCAAACTTAATTAGCAGATTGGAGCTGTGGACAATGAAGAACTGTAAACAACGAAGAACATATCAGTCAGGATGAACTATTGGAGCAGTATTGTATTAAATTATGGGCAGCATGCTTTGGGAAAGATTTGAAGACTTTGGAGTGGATGCAGAAGAGATTTACCTAAACAAGAAGTTTATTTCTATGGATAATCTGGAGAAGATGGGGACCAGAAGAAACCTTGAGAAGATCTAATAGGGTAATAAGCTCTTTGGGCCTGTGCAAGGAGCTGGAGTGTATTGGATCTGAAGTGTTCAGAGCACCTTAATTGGTTAATTGTTGCTTAATGAAAGTTGTAAATCTTTTAGCATTCCTTGTGTTTTTTTCTCAAAAGACTCACTCTTTGTGATGTTGTTTCCCGCTGACTTCTGATTAAGCTTGTTAAATTTATATTGATAAGCTCAGGGATTCCGTGTTGCTTGTATTACTAAAGTGGATGCCTGATCAGTACTAATCACGGGGTCCTAGTTTTGAGAATGTTATATCTTGCTGTATCACTCAGCCCAGACAATGATGTTCTGTTGGACTCGACTTAATGACTGAACAATAATGACGACTAAGGAGAAATTGTTCCTCAGTGCCAGAGGGACCATGAGCCAGCAGGTATTGAATGACAGTGATTAGCAAAAGAAGCAAGGGTGATTCAAGAAAACATTTTGCACAGAGAGTGTGAACCCGAGTCCTCTGGAGGCCAAAGGCTGAACTCTTGGGGTTAGGTGTGAGGGAGGAACGGCGCTGTTGTTGTTTTGTTGCTTGTTATGTTCTGTTTTGTTCTGCTAAGCATTGTGGGCATGCTATGTTGGCACCTGGGAGTGTGCTGATACTTGCAGGCTGCCCTCAGCACACCCTGGAGTCTGTTGGTTGTTTTTGCAAATGACACAGGTCACTGTATACATCGGGTCCTTAAGCCTGTTATAGCTGGAGGCGATAATAGGGACAATCTCCCACAACCTATTTGCGCCTCAAATAGCATCTGACAGCCAAGTCCAGCTCCCGGCCTTCACCTGTGGCTTAGCTACTAAACCCGGCAGAACTGTTTCTACTGACAGGAGAAGGGGTAAAGATGGGTTACTGGTGCCCTAAAACCAGCCGGTTCGGGCAGATGGGGCTCATCAGCCGTGGTTGAGAGCTCATCTCAGAGAAGGAAAGTGCTGATCTCAAACCTCTGCTGCCTTGCAGCTATACCCATTCATGGGAAGGCTTTGGGAATAAACCCTGAAAGGAAAAAAAATCCAGAGTTGGAGTTCCTAAGGCAGTCCTACACTGAGTTCAGTGCTGTCTGGCAACTCCTGCGACGCCTCTGGTACCAAACTGCTTCGGTCTCTGCTCTTCCTTTGGGTTCATCAGATGCGTGGAGAGGGGGCGCTTGCTATATGGGCAACCGTTTGCTGCCTATATCGTACTACTGCCCAGGCTTGCGTATCGAGACAATTAGGACACAATATCCACGGTCAGCTCTAACCGACGGAGGCCTCACTCACTCATTCAGATGTAATACATAAACTTGAATCTGGAATCTAGGGCGGAATGTGCTGGTGGGGGCACATTCAATGTTGGCCTTAAGAAAGGACCGGAGAAAAAGAAGCAAAGAGGAGGAATTACGGGATAAGAACTGGGTCTCTGCAGACTCTAAAGTCCTCTTCCCAGGCTGTATACATTCTGTGATGAAATGGTAACATTTTAAATAGAAGAAAATTGCTGCTCTTATTAGCGAGGAGAAGGGAAATCTTTTGCATGCTGGAACTCATTGCCTATTTCACTCCATCGGCTGACAGTCTCTGGACTGAATAAGGAAGGAGAGGCGGTGTGTCTGAAACGTCAGTGAAGTTTGACTTTTGGACACGCTACACGGTACGGGGAAAACCCAGTTTAATGTACTGGTCATAAGTTACAGCTTGATGAAGGAAGACCCTTTGAATCGGTAAAGTCGACCCTTATTTACCCATTCCCACCCAACCACGGTCTGCACTAACCCCTCAGAACGTTCCGCTGTGCAAACCACCCGGTTAGCCACACCAACAGTGGACTTGTCCGCTTGCCCATTCCTCGCAGTCCACCTACCCAGGTTTAACCCATTCCGCTCCGAGTAGTAACACACAAACTAGAAACATCCCGAATCACCTTCCTGCTCCCTACGCTACAATGAACCACCGATCTACTATTATTCTAGAAGAAAGTCTGTATTTTTACTGCATTCCAAAGTCGACTGGGACGTTTTAGAAATAAAGGCTTTAAAGGCTTAAAGTAGGGGCAGTTTGGGAATCAAATATTATAAGGTAGTGCAATTTGACTGAACCTACCTCGGGTTCAGTGCGCAATAAGCGGTAAAAATAACTGAGATGGTTGTGGGCAAGGTGATTGTATTCCTCAAACACTTAAATATCAAACCAAATTCATAGTTTATTTTTCTTTTATAATTTTATAGCGGGACATTGATAGGATGCAAAACTGGGCTGAGAAGTGGCAACACACATCAAAGTTGCTGGTGAACGCAGCAGGCCAGGCAGCATCTCTAGGAAGAGGTACAGTCGACGTTTCAGGCTGAGACCCTTCATCAGGACTAACTGAAGGAAGAGTTAGTAAGAGATTTGAAAATGGGAGGGGGAGGGGGAGATCCAAAATGATAGGAGCAGACAGGAGGGGGAGGGATGGAGCCAAGAGCTGGACAGGTGATTGGCAAAAGGGATATGAGAGGATCATGGGACAGGAGGTCCGGGGAGAAAGGCAAGGCGGGGTGGGGGGGAACCAGAGGATGGGCAAGGGGTATAGTCAGAGGGACAGAGGGAGAAAAAGGAGAGAGAGAGAGAGAGAAAGAATGTGTGTATATAAATAAATAACGGATGGGTTACGAGGGGGAGGTGGGGCATTAGCGGAAGTTAGAGAAGTCAATGTTCATGCCATCAGGCATGATCTCTTACTAACTCTTCCTTCAGTTAGTCCTGACGAAGGGTCTCGGCCTGAAACGTTGACTGTACCTCTTCCTAGAGATGCTGCCTGGCCTGCTGCGTTCACCAGCGACTTTGATGTGTGTTGCTTGAATTTCCAGCATCTGCAGAATTCCTGTTGTTTGAGAGTGGCAGATGGAGTTCAAGCCAGATAAGTGTGAAGTGGATCATTTTGGTAGGTCAAATAAAATGGCAGAATATAGTATTAATGATGAGACTCTTGGCAGTGTGGAGGATCAGAGGGATCTTAAGGTCTGAGTCCATAGGACACTTAAAGCAGCTGCGCAGGTTGACTCTGTAGTTAAGAAGGCGTAAGGTGTATTGGCCTTCATCAATTGTGGTATTGAATTTAGGAGCCGAGAGGTAATGTTGCAGCTATATAGGACACTGGTCAGACCACACTTGGAGTACTGTGCTCAGTTCTGGTCACCTCACTACAGGAAGGATGTGGAAACGGTAGAAAGGGTGCAGAGGAGATTTACAAGGATGTTGCCTGGATTGGGGAGCATGCCTTATGAGAATAGGTTGAGTGAACTCGGCCTTTTCTCCTTGAGCAACAGAGGATGAGAGGTGACCTGATTGAGGTGTTTAAGATGATAAGAGGCATTGATCATGTGGATAGTCAGAGGCTTTTTCCCAGGGCTGAAACGGTTGCCACAAGAGGACACAGGTTTAAGGTTCTGGGGAGTAGGTACAGAGGAGATGTCAGGGGTAAGTTTTTTACTCAGAGAGTGGTGAGTGTGTGGAATAGGCTGCAGACAACGGTGGTGGAGGTGGATACGATAGGGTCTTTTAAGAGACTTTTAGATAGGTACATGGAGCTTAGTAAAATAGAGGGCTATAGGTGGTAAGCCTAGTAATTTCTAAGGTAGGGACATGTTCGGCACAACTCTGTGGGTCGAAGGGCCTGTATTGTGCTGTAGGTTTTCTATGTTTCGATGTTTTATAAAGATTTACACAACACTTTTCACAGTTGCTGGAGAGAGAGTTGTGATCTGTAGCTTGCCTTTTTGGATTAGGTGATCAAATGCCTAAGCATTGTTCTCTTAACCCGCCATTTCAGTGCACATTGAGGTCTCTATCCTGAAAGAGCAGGAGAATTTTTTTTCTTCCATGGGTGGATTTAGTATTTGCAATATTTGCTTCTGACTGTACATAAGGATATCTGACAATCCTCCCCTTATTGATATGTATGTTTCCTTGGCCTTCAGCTGTAGACTTGCATGGGCATCTTCTTTCTGTTTTTTTTATTACATTGGTACATTTCCCTCTGGATCTGATTACATGTTTTCAAAATTACTCTTCCTTTCTAATTCCTTTTCTTTGCTCTACAGTGTTTCCTTGGAAATTAACTGAGGATTCTGGGGATCATGAGTAAATAATTTTTAAATCCTGTCTTCTTTACTTTCCTCCCACATATTTCTAAAAATTTGCTTGGATTTTGACCATGTTTACAAAATTGCTTCTTTTACTCTTGACATTGTCTGGAAATTTCCTTGAAGCTGGTTACCAGTTATTTATATTAATAGAAGAATACGTAGCTTCTGATAGATAGGCCTTCCAGCATTTCTAGTTTCAGACAATGAAATTTTACAAAGGGATATAATTCATAGTTTAGTAGCTCTTCAGATTTGCTTTTAGCAGTGATGATCCATTTTGTTCATTGGTAATAAGGAAAATGGATCATCCCTGCTCAAAGTAGATGTAAGAGTTCCAAACCATTTAAACTGAGTCTAATCAAATTGTACTCGGACCATGGTTTTCCGTACCTCTACCACCCATGTATCTAACCAAGCTTCTCATAAATGTTGAAATTGAGCTCGCATCCACCACTTGTACTGGCAGCTAGTTCCACACTCTCACGGCCCTCTGAATGAAGAAGTTTCCCCTCATATTCCCTTAAATATTTCTACACTCCTCATTATTTTGTATACCTCTATCAAATCTCCCCTCAATCTTTTATGTTCCAAGGTATAAATGCCTAACCTATTCCAGCATTCCTTATAACTCAGGTCCTGGCAACATCCTTGTAAATTTTCTCTGTACTCTTTCAACCTTATTTATTTACTTCTTTCCTGTAGGTAGTTGGCCAGAACTGCACACAATACTCCAAATTAGGCTTCACCAATGACTTACTCAACTTCAACACAACATCCTATCTCCTGTACTCAATACTTTGATTTATGAAGGCCAATGTGCCAAAAGCTATTTAGCAGAGCAGCCACTTTCAGTGAATTATAGACGTGTTTTCCCAGAAGGTGGTGGGGTGGAGATACATCTCTACCAAAGGAGGTGTAAGGCACTCCCTCCCACCTTGTGAAAGGTGTAGCACCTGCATAGTTCCCCTATCAGGGTCATGGGAAACTATGGGAGCAGGTGGTGGATAGCCATATGAGCAGTTGGTGCATGTCACAAGTCCTGGACCACAGACAGCAGGCAAACAATCTCTTAGGTGTATTGGTAATGGCTTGGGTCAACTTTCTTGTAAAGATACTGCCAAGAAGAAGACAATGGCAAACCGTTTCTCTCGAAAAACTTGCCAAGAACAATCATGGTCAAAAGACCATGATCGCTCATGTCAAATGACACATCACATAATGATGATATGCAGATTCTTTTGTTCTACCACACTCCTCAGGGCCCTACCGTTCACTGTGTAAGGCCTACCCTGGCTGGTCCTACAGAAGTACAGCACCTCACACTTGCCTACATTAAATTCCATCTACCATTTCCCAGCCCATTTTTCCAGCTGGTCCAGATCTGCTACAAGCTCATCTGGACCAGCTGTCACTACACTACACCCCTCATCTTGGTGTCATCTGCAAATTTCCTTGTCCAGTTTGTCATCCAGATCATTGATATAGATGACAAACAACAACAAACAGCATTGATCCCTGTGGCCCACTAGTCACAGGCCTCCAGTCAGAGAGGCAATCATCTACTACCACTCTCTGGCTTCTCCAACAAAGCCAATGTCTAATCCTATTTACTACATCATCTTGAATGCCAAGTGACTGAACCTTCTTGACAAAAGTCCCATGTGGGACCTTGTCAAATGCCTTGCTAAAGTCCATGTAGATAACATCCACTGTTTTGTCTTCATCAAACTTCGTAATAACTTCCTCAAAAAATTCTATGAGATTGGTTGAACTTGACCTCCCATGTCTACCCTAGTATGCATATATTCAGTCCCCTAGAATACCTTCCAATAACTTACAAATTACTGATGTCAGGCTCACTGGCCTATAACTTCCTGGTTTGTTTTTAGAACTTTTATTAAGCAATGGAACAACATTAGCTATCCTCCAATCTTTCAGTCCTTCACCTGTCACCAAAGATTATTTCAAAATTACTGCTAGGGCTCCTGTAGTTTCTGCACTTGCCTCTTTCAGGGTCTGAGGGAATATCTTGTCAGGCCCTGGTGATTTGTCCACCATAATTTACCTCAGGGCAGCAAACATGTACTCCTGTGTAATCTGTATAGGGTCCATGACCTCAGTGTCGCTTTGCCTCATTTCTATAGATGCCGGGTCCATCAGGAGAGATAAAAGAAGCCATAAAGTTGCCCTAGCAGACAAGGTGAAGGAGAATCCCAGGGCATTCTCCAGATATGTTAAGAGCAAAAGGATAGCAAGGGACAAGGAATAACTAGTGATATTTAATTCCTTAGGTGTAGTAATGAGAAATTGGATAGGCAGGGCTTATACTTACTGAAGGGTGAAAATAAGGGTAGGAGACTAAATTGTGATCTTATAGAGATTTATCAGACTCTGAAGGGCATAGATACCATAGGTAGTCAAGATTTTAGTCCTTGTGCTGGGGAGCCTGAATTCATGTGCATTGGTTTAGAATAAGAGGAGAGAAAATTAAAGAAGATCTAAGGGATAGGTTTCTCAGACCAAATGTGGCAAATATCTGGAATACGGAGCTAGAGACAGATACAATTGCAGTTAAAAAAGTTTTGGGACAGTACAGAGGAATATGGGTCTAATGCACTGCGACGTGCATAGATGGGCATCCCGATTGGCATGAACTAGAGGGGTTGAAAGGGTCCAATTTTGTGCTGTACTTTCCTATGATCCTAATAACTCTCATTGTTTCATTTCACTTCCACAAAGAAACAGTACATGTGGATCAGAGCTTCTTGTGGACCTGGAATCTATAGTAATTCTCCTTAATGTAATTAGATTTTTCCTATCATTCCTTATCTAATAAAAATTCACTTCCTTTTCTGATGTAAGCAAATCTGAATTACTATATTTACAGCCATACACATGGAAGTTGCTGGTGAATGCAAGTTTTCCTAAACCTATAACCATCTGAACCTTTCCAATATGTGAACCAGCTCCTTTGTTTCTGTGATGTTGAGGGAGAGGTTGTTTTCTTGACACCACTTCCTCTTAGTAGGCTGCCTCATTATTATTTGAGATTAGGCCAATCAGTGTAGTGCCATCAGCAAACTTAATTAGCAGATTGGAGCTGTGGACAATGAAGAACTGTAAACAACAAAGAACATATCAGTCAGGATGAACTATTGGAGCAGTATTGTATTAAATTATGGGCAGCATGCTTTGGGAAAGATTTGAAGACTTTGGAGTGGATGCAGAAGAGATTTACCTAAACAAGAAGTTTATTTCTATGGATAATCTGGAGAAGATGGGGACCAGAAGAAACTTTGAGAAGATCTAATAGGGTAATAAGCTCTTTGGGCCTGTGCAAGGAGCTGGAGTGTATTGGATCTGAAGTGTTCAGAGCACCTTAATTGGTTAATTGTTGCTTAATGAAAGTTGTAAATCTTTTAGCATTCCTTGTGTTTTTTTCTCAAAAGACTCACTCTTTGTGATGTTGTTTCCCGCTGACTTCTGATTAAGCTTGTTAAATTTATATTGATAAGCTCAGGGATTCCGTGTTGCTTGTATTACTAAAGTGGATGCCTGATCAGTACTAATCACGGGGTCCTAGTTTTGAGAATGTTATATCTTGCTGTATCACTCAGCCCAGACAATGATGTTCTGTTGGACTCGACTTAATGACTGAACAATAATGACGACTAAGGAGAAATTGTTCCTCAGTGCCAGAGGGACCATGAGCCAGCAGGTATTGAATGACAGTGATTAGCAAAAGAAGCAAGGGTGATTCAAGAAAACATTTTGCACAGAGAGTGTGAACCCGAGTCCTCTGGAGGCCAAAGGCTGAACTCTTGGGGTTAGGTGTGAGGGAGGAACGGCGCTGTTGTTGTTTTGTTGCTTGTTATGTTCTGTTTTGTTCTGCTAAGCATTGTGGGCATGCTATGTTGGCACCTGGGAGTGTGCTGATACTTGCAGGCTGCCCTCAGCACACCCTGGAGTCTGTTGGTTGTTTTTGCAAATGACACAGGTCACTGTATACATCGGGTCCTTAAGCCTGTTATAGCTGGAGGCGATAATAGGGACAATCTCCCACAACCTATTTGCGCCTCAAATAGCATCTGACAGCCAAGTCCAGCTCCCGGCCTTCACCTGTGGCTTAGCTACTAAACCCGGCAGAACTGTTTCTACTGACAGGAGAAGGGGTAAAGATGGGTTACTGGTGCCCTAAAACCAGCCGGTTCGGGCAGATGGGGCTCATCAGCCGTGGTTGAGAGCTCATCTCAGAGAAGGAAAGTGCTGATCTCAAACCTCTGCTGCCTTGCAGCTATACCCATTCATGGGAAGGCTTTGGGAATAACCCTGAAAGGAAAAAAAAATCCAGAGTTGGAGTTCCTAAGGCAGTCCTACACTGAGTTCAGTGCTGTCTGGCAACTCCTGCGACGCCTCTGGTACCAAACTGCTTCGGTCTCTGCTCTTCCTTTGGGTTCATCAGATGCGTGGAGAGGAGGCGCTTGCTATATGGGCAACCGTTTGCTGCCTATATCGTACTACTGCCCAGGCTTGCGTATCGAGACAATTAGGACACAATATCCACGGTCAGCTCTAACCGACGGAGGCCTCACTCACTCATTCAGATGTAATACATAAACTTGAATCTGGAATCTAGGGCGGAATGTGCTGGTGGGGGCACATTCAATGTTGGCCTTAAGAAAGGACCGGAGAAAAAGAAGCAAAGAGGAGGAATTACGGGATAAGAACTGGGTCTCTGCAGACTCTAAAGTCCTCTTCCCAGGCTGTATACATTCTGTGATGAAATGGTAACATTTTAAATAGAAGAAAATTGCTGCTCTTATTAGCGAGGAGAAGGGAAATCTTTTGCATGCTGGAACTCATTGCCTATTTCACTCCATCGGCTGACAGTCTCTGGACTGAATAAGGAAGGAGAGGCGGTGTGTCTGAAACGTCAGTGAAGTTTGACTTTTGGACACGCTACACGGTACGGGGAAAACCCAGTTTAATGTACTGGTCATAAGTTACAGCTTGATGAAGGAAGACCCTTTGAATCGGTAAAGTCGACCCTTATTTACCCATTCCCACCAACCACGGTCTGCACTAACCCCTCAGAACGTTCCGCTGTGCAAACCACCCGGTTAGCCACACCAACAGTGGACTTGTCCGCTTGCCCATTCCTCGCAGTCCACCTACCCAGGTTTAACCCATTCCGCTCCGAGTAGTAACACACAAACTAGAAACATCCCGAATCACCTTCCTGCTCCCTACGCTACAATGAACCACCGATCTACTATTATTCTAGAAGAAAGTCTGTATTTTTACTGCATTCCAAAGTCGACTGGGACGTTTTAGAAATAAAGGCTTTAAAGGCTTAAAGTAGGGGCAGTTTGGGAATCAAATATTATAAGGTAGTGCAATTTGACTGAACCTACCTCGGGTTCAGTGCGCAATAAGCGGTAAAAATAACTGAGATGGTTGTGGGCAAGGTGATTGTATTCCTCAAACACTTAAATATCAAACCAAATTCATAGTTTATTTTTCTTTTATAATTTTATAGCGGGACATTGATAGGATGCAAAACTGGGCTGAGAAGTGGCAACACACATCAAAGTTGCTGGTGAACGCAGCAGGCCAGGCAGCATCTCTAGGAAGAGGTACAGTCGACGTTTCAGGCTGAGACCCTTCATCAGGACTAACTGAAGGAAGAGTTAGTAAGAGATTTGAAAATGGGAGGGGGAGGGGAGATCCAAAATGATAGGAGCAGACAGGAGGGGAGGGATGGAGCCAAGAGCTGGACAGGTGATTGGCAAAAGGGATATGAGAGGATCATGGGACAGGAGGTCCGGGGAGAAAGGCAAGGCGGGGTGGGGGGGAACCAGAGGATGGGCAAGGGGTATAGTCAGAGGGACAGAGGGAGAAAAAGGAGAGAGAGAGAGAGAGAAAGAATGTGTGTATATAAATAAATAACGGATGGGTTACGAGGGGGAGGTGGGGCATTAGCGGAAGTAGAGAAGTCAATGTTCATGCCATCAGGCATGATCTCTTACTAACTCTTCCTTCAGTTAGTCCTGACGAAGGGTCTCGGCCTGAAACGTTGACTGTACCTCTTCCTAGAGATGCTGCCTGGCCTGCTGCGTTCACCAGCGACTTTGATGTGTGTTGCTTGAATTTCCAGCATCTGCAGAATTCCTGTTGTTTGAGAGTGGCAGATGGAGTTCAAGCAGATAAGTGTGAAGTGGATCATTTTGGTAGGTCAAATAAATGCAGAATATAGTATTAATGATGAGACTCTTGGCAGTGTGGAGGATCAGAGGGATCTTAAGGTCTGAGTCCATAGGACACTTAAAGCAGCTGCGCAGGTTGACTCTGTAGTTAAGAAGGCGTAAGGTGTATTGGCCTTCATCAATTGTGGTATTGAATTTAGGAGCCGAGAGGTAATGTTGCAGCTATATAGGACACTGGTCAGACCACACTTGGAGTACTGTGCTCAGTTCTGGTCACCTCACTACAGGAAGGATGTGGAAACGGTAGAAAGGGTGCAGAGGAGATTTACAAGGATGTTGCCTGGATTGGGGAGCATGCCTTATGAGAATAGGTTGAGTGAACTCGGCCTTTTCTCCTTGAGCAACAGAGGATGAGAGGTGACCTGATTGAGGTGTTTAAGATGATAAGAGGCATTGATCATGTGGATAGTCAGAGGCTTTTTCCCAGGGCTGAAACGGTTGCCACAAGAGGACACAGGTTTAAGGTTCTGGGAGTAGGTACAGAGGAGATGTCAGGGGTAAGTTTTTTACTCAGAGAGTGGTGAGTGTGTGGAATAGGCTGCAGACAACGGTGGTGGAGGTGGATACGATAGGGTCTTTTAAGAGACTTTTAGATAGGTACATGG
>NW_027277976.1:0-22026 GCF_030028105.1 Mobula birostris
ACACCCCAACACCCTACAGAATAACAGACTACCCTGTCCCCAATACCATCTCACATCCCCACACCCTACAGTCACACACTTCCCATTCCTCAATACCATCTCACACCCCCAAACCCTACAGAGTCACAAACTACACTGTCCCCAATACAACCTCACACCCCCACACCCTACAGAATCACAGACTGCTCCGTCCCCAATGCCATCTCACAACCCCACGCCCTACAGAGTCACACACTAACCTGTCACCAATACCATCTCACAACCCCGCACCCTGCAGTCACATACTACTCCGTTCCCAATACCATCTCACACCCTGACACGCTACAGAGTCACACACCACCCTGTCCCGATACCATCTCACATCTCCACACTTTACAGTCACAAACTACTCCGTCCCCAATACCATCTCACACCCTACAGAGTCACACACCACCTGTACCCAGTACCCTCTCATACCCCCACACCCTACAGAGTCACAAACTACACCATCCTCAATACCATCTCACACCCCTACACCCTACAGAGTCACACTCTACCCCATCCCCATTACCATCACGCAACTCCACACCCTACAGAATCACACACCACCCTGTCCTCAATACCATCTCACACCCCGACACCCTACAGAGTCACACATTACTCCGTCTCCTATAACATCACACATCTCCACACCCACCACTCACACACTACCCCATCGCCAATACCATTTCACACCCACACACCCTACAGAGTCACACACAACCCTTGCCCCAATACGATCTCAAATCCGCACACCCTACAGTCACACACTACCCCCTCGCCAATACCATCTCACACCCACACACCCTACAGAGTCACACACCACCCTGTCGCCAATACAATCTCACACCCCCACACCCTACAGATTCACACACGTACCCCATCCCTAATACCATCGCGCCCCTTCCACACCCTACAGAATCACACTCCACCCTGTCCTCAATACCATCTCAGACCTCCACACCCTACAGAGTCACAAACTACCCCATCCCCAATACCATCGCGCACCTCCACACCCTACAGAATCAGACACCACCCTGTCCTCAATAACATCTCACATCTCCACACCCTACAGAGTCACATACTACCCTATCCTCAATTGCATCTCACACCCCCACACCCTACAGAGTCACACACTACCCCATCCTCAATACCATCTCACACCTCCACACGCTACAGAGTCACAGTCTGCCCCATTGCCAATACTATCGAACACCACCACACCCTACAGAGTCACACACTACCCCATTTTCAATACCATCTCATATCCCCACACCATACAATCACAAACTACACCATCCTCAATACCATCTCACACCCCCACACCCTACAGAGGCACACACTACCCCATCCCCATGCCGTCTCACACCCCCACACCCTACAGAGTCACACACTACTCCGTCTCCTATAACATCTCAGATCCCCACACGCTCTACTCACACACTACCCCATCGCCAATACCATCTCACACCCACACACCCTACGGAATTACACACCACCCTGTCCCCAATACCATCTGACACCCCCACACGCTACAGAGTCACACACTACCCCATCCACAATACCATCTCACACCCCCACACCCTACAGTCACAAACTGCACTGTCCCCAGTGCCATCTCACACCCCCATACCGTACAGACTCACACATTATCGCATGCTCAATACCACCTCACACCCCGACACCCCTACAGAGTCATGCACAACCCTTGCCCCAATACCATCTCACATCCCCACACCCTACATTCACACACTACCCCATCGCCAATAACATCTCACACCCCCATATCATACAGAGGCGCACACTACCCCATCCCCAATACCATCTCGCACCTCAGCACCCTACAGAGTCACTCATCACCCTGTCCTCAATACCATTTCACACCTCCACACCCCACAGAGTCACACACTGCCCTATCCTCAATTCCATCTCACATCCCCACACCCTACAGAGTCACACACAATCCGATCCCCAAGACCATCTCACATCCCAACACCTTACAGTCACACACTACTCCTTCCCCAATACCATCTCACACCCCCACACCCTACAAAGTCACGCACAACCCTTGCCCCAATACCATCTCACATCCCCACACCCTACAGAGTCACACACAACCCTATCCTCAATTGCATCTCACACCCCCACACCCGACAGAGTCAAACACTACCCCATCCCCAATACCATCTCACACCCTCCCATCCTACAGAATCACACACTACCCTATCCTCAATACCATCTCACACCTCCACACCCTACAGAGTCACACACTACCCCATCCTCAATACCATCTCACACCCCGACACCCTACAGAGTCACACACCACCCTGTCGCCAATACAATCTCACACCCCCACACCCTACAGAGTCACACACTACCCCATCCCTAATACCATCGCGCCCCTCCACACCCTACAGAATCACACTCCACCCTGTCCTCAATACCATCTCAGACCTCCACACCCTACAGAGTCACAAACTACCCCATCCACAATACCATCTCACACCCCCACACCCTACAGAGTCACACACTACCCCATCCCCAATACCATCGCGCACCTCCACACCCTGCAGAATCAGACACCACCCTGTCCTCAATACCACCTCACATCTCCACACCCTACAGAGTCACATACTACCCCATCCTCAATACCATCTCACACCTCCACACCCTACAGAGTCACGCACAACCCTTGCCCCAATACCATCTCACATCCCCACACCCTACAGTCACACACTACCCCATCCACAATACCATCTCACACCCCCATATCATACAGAGTCACACACTACCCCATCCCCAATACCATCTCGCACCTCCACACCCTACAGTCACACATTACCCTGTCCTCAATACCATCTCAGACCTCCACACCCTACAGAGTCACACACTACCCTATCCTCAATTGCATCTCACACCCCCACACCCTACAGAGTCACACACTACCCCATCCTCAATACCATCTTACACCTCCACACGCTACAGAATCACAGTTGCCCCATTGCCAATACTGTCGAACACCACCACACCCTACAGAGTCACACACTACCCCATTTTCAATACCATCTCATATCCCCACACCGTACAGTCACAAACTACACCATCCTCAATACCATCTCACACCCCCACACCCTACAGAGGCACACACTACCCCATCCCCAATACCGTCTCACACCCCCATACCCTACAGAGTCACACACTACTCCGTCTCCTATAACATCTCAGATCCCCACACGCTCCACTCACACACTACCCCATCGCCAATACCATCTCACACCCACACACCCTACAGAATTACACACCACCCTGTCCCCAATACCATCTGACACCCCCACACGCTACAGAGTCACACACTACCCCATCCACAATACCATCTCACACCCCCACACCCTACAGTCACAAACTGCACTGTCCCCAGTGCCATCTCACACCCCCATACCGTACAGACTCACACATTACCGCATGCTCAATACCACCTCACACCCCGACACCCTACAGAGTCATGCACAACCCTTGCCCCAATACCATCTCACATCCCCACACCCTACATTCACACACTACCCCATCGCCAATAACATCTCACACCCCCATATCATACAGAGTCGCACACTACCCCATCCCCAATACCATCTCGCACCTCAACACCCTACAGAGTCACACATCACCCTGTCCTCAATACCATTTCACACCTCCACACCCTACAGAGTCACACACTACCCTATCCTCAATTCCATCTCACATCCCCACACCCTACAGAGTCACACACAATCCGATCCCCAAGACCATCTCACATCCCAACACCTTACAGTCACACACTACTCCTTCCCCAATACCATCTCACACCCCCACACCCTACAAAGTCACGCACAACCCTTGCCCCAATACCATCTCACATCCCCACAACCTACAGAGTCACACACTACCCCATTCTCAATACCATCTCACACCCCCACACGCTAGAGTCACAGTCTACCCCATCCCCAATACTATCTAACACCCCCACACCCTACAGAGTCACACACTACCCCATCGTCAATTCCATCTCACATCCCCACACCCTACAGTGTCACACTCTACCCCATCCCCAATACCGCCTCACACCCCCCACACCCTACAGCGTCACACACTACCCCATCCTCAATTCCACCTCACATCCCCACCCTGCAGGGTTGCACACTACCCCATCCTCAATACCATCTCACACAGCTATGCCCCATAGAGTCACAGTTTACCCCATCCCCAATACCATCTCACACCCCAACACCCTACAGAATAACAGACTACCCTGTCCCCAATACCATCTCACATCCCCACACCCTACAGTCACACACTTCCCATTCCTCAATACCATCTCACACCCCCAAACCCTACAGAGTCACAAACTACACTGTCCCCAATACCACCTCACACCCCCACACCCTACAGAATCACAGACTGCTCCGTCCCCAATGCCATCTCAGAACCCCACGCCCTACAGAGTCACACACTAACCTGTCCCCAATACCATCTCACAACCCCGCACCCTGCAGTCACATACTACTCCGTTCCCAATACCATCTCACACCCTGACACGCTACAGAGTCACACACCACCCTGTCCCGATACCATCTCACATCTCCACACTTTACAGTCACAAACTACTCCGTCCCCAATACCATCTCACACCCTACAGAGTCACACACCACCTGTACCCAGTACCCTCTCATACCCCCACACCCTACAGAGTCACACACTACACCATCCTCAATACCATCTCACACCCCTACACCCTACAGAGTCACACTCTACCCCATCCCCATTACCATCACGCAACTCCACACCCTACAGAATCACACACCACCCTGTCCTCAATACCATCTCACACCTCCACACCCTACAGAGTCACACACTACCCCATCCTCAATACCATCTCACACCCCGACACCCTACAGAGTCACACATTACTCCGTCTCATATAACATCACACATCTCCACACCCTCCACTCACACACTACCCCATCGCCAATACCATTTCACACCCACACACCCTACAGAGTCACACACCACCCTGTCGCCAATACAATCTCACACCCGCACACCCTACAGTCACACACTACACCATCCTCAATACCATCTCACACCCCGACACCCTACAGAGTCACACATTACTCCGTCTCCTATAACATCACACATCACCACACCCTCCACTCACACACTACCCCCTCGCCAATACCATCTCACACCCACACACCCTACAGAGTCACACACCACCCTGTCGCCAATACAATCTCACACCCCCACACCCTACAGAGTCACACACTACCCCATCCCTAATACCATCGCGCCCCTCCACACCCTACAGAATCACACTCCACCCTGTCCTCAATACCATCTCAGACCTCCACACCCTACAGAGTCACAAACTACCCCATCCACAATACCATCTCACACGCCCACACCCTACAGAGTCACACACTACCCCATCCCCAATACCATCGCGCACCGCCACACCCTACAGAATCAGACACCACCCTGTCCTCAATACCATCTCACATCTCCACACCCTACAGAGTCACATACTACCCCATCCTCAACACCATCTCACACCTCCACACCCTACAGAGTCACACACAACCCTTGCCCCAATACCATCTCACATCCGCACACCCTACAGTCACACACTACCCACTCGCCAATACCATCTCACACCCACACACCCTACAGAGTCACACACCACCCTGTCGCCAATACCATCTCAAACCCCCACACCCTACAGAGTCACACACTACCCCATCCCTAATACCATCGCGCCCCTCCACACCCTACAGAATCACACACCACCCTGTCCTCAATACCATCTCACACCTCCACACGCCACAGAGTCACAAACTACCCCATCCTCAATACCATCTCACACGCCCACACCCTACAGAGTCACACACTACCCCATCCTCAATACCATCTCACACCTCCACACGCTACAGAGTCACAGTCTGCCCCATTGCCAATACTATCGAACACCACCACACCCTACAGAGTCACACACTACCCCATTTTCAATACCATCTCATATCCCCACACCATACAGTCACAAACTACACCATCCTCAATACCATCTCACACCCCCACACCCTACAGAGGCACACACTACCCAATCCCCAATACCGTCTCACACCCCCACACCCTACAGAGTCACACACTACTCCGTCTCCTATAACATCTCAGATCCCCACACGCTCTACTCACACACTACCCCATCGCCAATACCATCTCACACCCACACACCCTACAGAATTACACACCACCCTGTCCCCAATACCA
This sequence comes from Mobula birostris, assembly GCF_030028105.1. NCBI lineage: Eukaryota > Metazoa > Chordata > Chondrichthyes > Myliobatiformes > Myliobatidae > Mobula > Mobula birostris. Next base: position 6,319 of record NW_027277976.1, read on the forward strand.
TCTGACACCCCCACACGCTACAGAGTCACACACTACCCCATCCACAATACCATCTCACACCCCCACACCCTACAGTCACAAACTGCACTGTCCCCAGTGCCATCTCACACCCCCATACCGTACAGACTCACACATTACCGCATGCTCAATACCACCTCACACCCCGACACCCTACAGAGTCATGCACAACCCTTGCCCCAATACCATCTCACATCCCCACACCCTACATTCACACACTACCCCATCGCCAATAACATCTCACACCCCCATATCATACAGAGTCGCACACTACCCCATCCCCAATACCATCTCGCACCTCAACACCCTACAGAGTCACACATCACCCTGTCCTCAATACCATTTCACACCTCCACACCCTACAGAGTCACACACTACCCTATCCTCAATTCCATCTCACATCCCCACACCCTACAGAGTCACACACAATCCGATCCCCAAGACCATCTCACATCCCAACACCTTACAGTCACACACTACTCCTTCCCCAATACCATCTCACACCCCCACACCCTACAAAGTCACGCACAACGCTTGCCCCAATACCATCTCACATCCCCACACCCTACAGAGTCACACACAACCCTATCCTCAATTGCATCTCACACCCCCACACCCGACAGAGTCAAACACTACCCCATCCCCAATACCATCTCACACCCTCCCATCCTACAGAATCACACACTACCCTATCCTCAATACCATCTCACACCTCCACACCCTACAGAGTCACACACTACCCCATTCTCAATACCATCTTACACCCCCACACGCTAGAGTCACAGTCTACCCCATCCCCAATACTATCTAACACCCCCACACCCTACAGAGTCACACACTACCCCATCGTCAATTCCATCTCACATCCCCACACCCGACAGTGTCACACTCTACCCCATCCCCAATACCGCCTCACACCCCCACACCCTACAGCGTCACACACTACCCCATCCTCAATTCCACCTCACATCCCCACACCCTGCAGGGTTGCACACTACCCCATCCTCAATACCATCTCACACAGCTATGCCCCATAGAGTCACAGTTTACCCCATCCCCAATACCATCTCACACCCCAACACCCTACAGAATAACAGACTACCCTGTCCCCAATACCATCTCACATCCCCACACCCTACAGTCACACACTTCCCATTCCTCAATACCATCTCACACCCCCAAACCCTACAGAGTCACAAACAACACTGTCCCTAATACCACCTCACACCCCCACACCCTACAGAATCACAGACTGCTCCGTCCCCAATGCCATCTCACAACCCCACGCCCTACAGAGTCACACACTAACCTGTCCCCAATACCATCTCACAACCCCGCACCCTGCAGTCACATACTACTCCGTTCCCAATACCATCTCACACCCTGACACGCTACAGAGTCACACACCACCTGTACCCAGTACCCTCTCATACCCCCACACCCTACAGAGTCACACACTACACCATCCTCAATACCATCTCACACCCCTACACCCTACAGAGTCACACTCTACCCCATCCCCAATACCATCTCACACCCCGACACCCTACAGAGTCACACATTACTCCGTCTCCTATAACATCACACATCTCCACACCCTCCACTCACACACTACCCCATCGCCAATACCATCTCACACCCACACACCCTACAGAATCACACACCACCCTGTCCTCAATACCATCTCACACCTCCACACCCTACAGAGTCACACACAACCCTTGCCCAAATACCATATCACATCCCCACAGCCTACAGTCACACACTACCCCATCCACAATACCATCTCACACCCCCACGCCCTTCAGAGTCACACACTACCCCAGCCCCAATACCATCTCGCACACCAACATCCGACAGAGTCACACACCACTCCGTCTCCCATAACATCTTGCATCCCCACACCCTACAGTCACACACTACCCCATCCACAATACCATCTCACACCCCGACACCCTGCAGAGTCACGCACCACACTTTCCCCAATGCCATCTCACAACTCCATACCCTACAGTCACTCACTAACCCATCCCTAATACCATCTCACACCCCGACACCCTACAGAGTCACACACTAACCCATCCTCAATTCCATCTCAAATCCCCACACCCTCTACTCACACACTACCCCATCCTCAATACCATCTCACACCCCCACAATCTACAGAGTCATAGTCTACCCCATCCCCAATACCATCTCATATCCTCAATACCATCTCACACCTCCACACCCTACAGAGTCACACAAAACCCCATCCTCAATTCCATCTCACATCCCCACACCCTACAGAGTCGCACACTACCCCATCCTCAATACCATCTCACACAGCCACGCCCCATGGAGACACAGTTTCCCCATCCCCGATACCATCTCACACCCCCACACCCTACAGAATCCCACACTACCCCATCCCCAATACCATATCACAACCCCACACCTTACAGAGTCACAGACTACTCCGTCCCCAATACCATCTCACAACCCCACACCCTACAGAGTCACACACCACTTTGTCCCTATACCATCTCACATCCGCACACCCTACAGTCACACACTACCCCATCCACAATACCATCTCACACCCCCAAACCCTACAGAGTCACAAACTACACTGTCCCCAATACCATCTCACACCCCCATACCGTATATACTCACACATTACCCCATGCTCAATAACATCTCACACCCCCACACCCTACAGAGTCAAACACAACCCTTGCCCCAATAACATCTCACATCCCCACAGCCTACAGTCACACACTACACCATCCTCAATACCATCTCACACCCCGACACCCTACAGAGTCACACATTACTCCGTCTCCTATAACATCACACATCACCACACCCTCCACTCACACACTACCCGCTCGCCAATACCATCTCACACCCACACACCCTACAGAGTCACACACCACCCTGTCGCCAATACAATCTCACACCCCCACACCCTACAGAGTCACACACTACCCCATCCCTAATACCATCGCGCCCCTCCACACCCTACAGAATCACACTCCACCCTGTCCTCAATACCATCTCAGACCTCCACACCCTACAGAGTCACAAACTACCCCATCCACAATACCATCTCACACGCCCACACCCTACAGAGTCACACACTACCCCATCCCCAATACCATCGCGCACCTCCACACCCTACAGAATCACACACCACCCTGTCCTCAATACCATCTCACATCTCCACACCCTACAGAGTCACATACTAGCCCATCCTCAATACCATCTCACACCTCCACACCCTACAGAGTCACACACTACCCCATCCCCAATACCATCTCACACCCCGACACCCTACAGAGTCACACATTACTCCGTCTCCTATAACATCACACATCTCCACACCCTCCACTCACACACTACCCCATCGCCAATACCATCTCACACCCACACACCCTACAGAATCACACACCACCCTGTCCTCAATACCATCTCACACCTCCACACCCTACAGAGTCACACACTACCCCATCCTCAATACCATCTCACACCCCCACACCCTACAGAGTCACACACAACCCTTGCCCAAATACCATATCACATCCCCACAGCCTACAGTCACACACTACCCCATCCACAATACCATCTCACACCCCCACGCCCTTCAGAGTCACACACTACCCCAGCCCCAATACCATCTCGCACACCAACATCCGACAGAGTCACACACCACTCCGTCTCCCATAACATCCTGCATCCCCACACCCTACAGTCACACACTACCCCATCCACAATACCATCTCACACCCCGACACTCTACAGAGTCACACACTAACCCATCCTCAATTCCATCTCAAATCCCCACACCCTCTACTCACACACTACCCCATCGTCAATTCCATCTCACATCCCCACTCCCTACAGAGTCGCACACTACCCCATCCTCAATACCATCTCACACAGCCACGCCCCATGGAGACACAGTTTCCCCATCCCCGATACCATCTCACACCCCCACACCCTACAGAATCCCACACTACCCCATCCCCAATACCATATCACAACCCCACACCTTACAGAGTCACAGACTACTCCGTCCCCAATACCATCTCACAACCCCACACCCTACAGAGTCACACACCACTTTGTCCCTATACCATCTCACATCCCCACACCCTACAGTCACACACTACCCCATCCACAATACCATCTCACACCCCCAAACCCTACAGAGTCACAAACTACACTGTCCCCAATACCATCTCACACCCCCATACCGTATAGACTCACACATTACCCCATGCTCAATAACATCTCACACCCCCACACCCTACAGAGTCAAACACAACCCTTGCCCCAATAACATCTCACATCCCCACAGCCTACAGTCACACACTACACCATCCACAATACCATCTCACACCCCCACACAATACAGAGCCACACACTACCCCATCACCAATACCATCTCACACCTCCACACCCTACAGAGTCACACATCACCTTGTCCTCAATACCATCTCACACCTCCACACCCTACAGAGTCACACACAACCCCATCCTCAATTCCATCTCACATCCCCACACCCTACAGAGTCGCACACTACCCCATCCTCAATACCATCTCACACAGCCACGCCCCATAGAGACACAGTTTACCCCATCCCCGGTACCATCTCACACCCCCACACCCTACAGAATCCCACACAACCCCATCCCCAATATCATCTCACAACCCCACACCTTACAGAGTCACTGACTGCACAATCCTCAATACCACCTCACACCCTCACACCCTACAGAGTCACAGACTACTCCGAACCCAATACAATCTCACAACCCCACACCCTACAGAGTCACACACCACCCTGTCCCTATACCATATCACATCCCCACACCCTACAGTCACAAACTACTCCATCCCCAATTCCATCTCACACCCCCACACCCTACAGAGTCATAGACTACACTGTCTCCAATACCATCTCACACCCCCACACCCTACAGAGTAACAAACTAACAAGTCCCCAATACCATCTCATACTCCAACACCCAACAGAGTCACACATTACTCCGTCTCCTATAACATCACACATCCACACACCCTCCACTCACACACTACCCCATCGCCAATACCATCTCACACCCACGCACCCTACAGAATTACACACCACACTGTCACCAATACCATCTCACATCCCCACACCCTACAGTCACACACTAACCCATCCACAATAACATCTCACACCCTCACACCCTACAGAGTCACACACTACCCCATCCTCAATACCATCTCACACCCCCACATGCTACAGAGTCACAGTCTACCCCATCCCCAATTCTATCTAACACCCCACACCCTACAGTCACAAACTACACCGTCCTCAATACCATCTCACACCCCCACACCCTACAGAGGCACACCCTACAGAGGCACACACTACCCCATCCCCAATACCGTCTCACACCCCCACACCCTACAGAGTCACACACTACTCCGTCTCCTATAACATCTCAGATCCCCACACGCTCCACTCACAGACTACCCCATCCTCAATACCATCTCACACCCCCACATGCTACAGAGTCACAGTCTACCCCATCCCCAATACTATCTAACACCACCATACCCTACAGAGTGACACACTACCCCATCCTCAATACCATCTCATATCCCCACACCCTACAGTCACAAACTACACCGTCCTCAATACCATCTCACACCCCCACACCCTACAGAGGCACACACTACCCCATCCCCAATACCGTCTCACACCCCCACACCCTACAGAGTCACACACTACTCTGTCTCCTATAACATCTCACATCCCCACACCCTCTACTCACACACTACCCCATCCTCAATACCATCTCACACCCCCACAAGCTACAGAGTCATAGTCTACCCCATCCCCAATACCGTCTCATATCCTCAATACCATCTCACACACTCACACCCTACAGAGTCACAAACTACCCTGCCCTCAATACCGTCTCACACCCCCACACCCTAGAGAGTCACACACCAACCTGTGCCCAATACCATCTCACATCCCCGCACCCTGCAGTCATACACTACTTTGTTCCCGATACTATCTCACACCCCGACACTCTACAGAGTCACACACCACCCTGTTCTTATACCATCTCACATCCCCACACCCTACAGTCACAAACTACACCGTCCCCAATACCATCTCACACCCCCACACCCTACGGAGTCACACACAACCCCATCCCCAATACCATCTCACACCCTGACACCCTACAGAGTCACACACTACTCCGTCTCCTATAACATCACACATCTCCACACCCTCCATTCACACACTACCCCATCGCCAATACCACCTCACACCCACACACCCTACAGAGTCACGCACCACCCAGTCCCCAAAACCAACTCACACCCCCACACCCTACAGAGACACTCACAACCCCATCCCCAATAACATCTTACACCCCAACGCCCTACAGAGTCACAGACTACCCCATCCTCAATACCATCTCACACTCCCACACCCTACAGAGTCACAGACTACCCTGTCCTCAATAACATTTCACTGCCCCACACCCTACAGGGTCACAGACTACCCCATCCCCAATACCATCTCACACCCCCACACCCTAAAGAGTCACATACTACTCCGTCCCCGATAACATCTCACATCCCCATACCGTACAGTCACACACTACCCCATCCCCAATAATATCTCACGGCCCCGCACCCTACAGAGTCACACACCACTCCGTCTCCCATAACATCTCACATCCCCACACCCTGCAGTCACACACTACCCCATCCACAATACCATCTCACACCCCGACACCCTACAGAGTCACGCACCATACTTTCCCCAATGCCATCTCACATCCCCAGACCGTACAGTCAGACACTACCCCATCCCTAATACCATCTCACACCCCCACACCCTGCAGAGTCAAACACTATTCCATCCCCAATACCATCTCACACCCCCATACCCTACAGAGTCACACACTAACCCATCCCCAAAACCATCTCCACGCCCACACTCCACAGAGTCAAACGCTACCCCGTCTCCGATAACATCTCGCATCACCACACCCTACGGTCACACAATACCGCATATCCAATACCATCTCACACCTCCACATCATACAGAGTCACATAATACCCAATCCCCGATACCATCTCACACCCCCACACCCTACAGAGTCAAACAGTACCCCATCCCCAATACCATCTCACACCCTCACACCTACAGAGTTACACACTACCCCATCCCCAATACAATCGCGCACCTCCACACCCTACAGAATCACACACCACCCTGTCGCCAATACAATCTCACACCCGCAAACCCTACAGATTCACACACTACACCATCCTCAATACCATCTCACAGCCCCACACCCTACAGAGTCACACACTACCCCATCCCCAATACCATCGCGCACCTCCACACCCTACAGAATCACACACCACCCTGTCCTCAATACCATCTCAGACCTCCACACCCTACAGTGTCACACACTACCCCATCCCCAATACCATCTCACACCCCCACACCCTACAGAGTCACACACTACCCCATTCCCAATACCGTCGCGCACCTCCACACCCTACAGAATCACACACCACCCTGTCCTCAATACCATCTCACACCTCCACACCCTACAGAGTCACACACTACCCCATCCTCAATACCTTCTCACACCCCCACACCCTACAGAGTCACACACTACCCCATCCCCAATACCATCTCACACTCCGACACCCTACAGAGTCAGACGTTACTCCGTCTCCTATGACATCACACATCTCCACACCCTCCACTCACACACTACCCCATCCTCAATACCATCTCACACCCCCACACGCTACACAGTCATTGTCTACCCCATCCCCAATACCATCTCATATCCCCACACTCTACATTCACAAATTACACCATCCGCAATACCATCTCACACCCCAACACCCTACAGGATTACGGACCAGCCTGTCCCCAATACCATCTCACATCCCCACACTCTACAGTCACACACTACCCCATCCACAATACCATCTCACACCCCCAAACCCTACAGAGTCACAAACTACACTGTCCCCAATACCATCTCACACCCCTATACCGTACAGACTCACACATTACTCCATGCTCAATAACATCTCACACCCCCACACCCTACAGAGTCAAACACAACCCTTGCCCCAATACCATCTCACATCCCCACAGCCTGCAGTCACACACTACCCCATCCACAATACCATCTCACACTCCCGTACCGTACAGAGTCACACATTACCCCATCACCAATACCATCTCGCACCTCCACACCCCACAGAGTCACACATCACCCTGTCCTCAATACCATCTCACACCTCCACACCCTACAGAGTCACACACAACCCCATCCTCAATTCCATCTCACATCCCCACACCCTACAGAGTCGCACACTACCCCATCCTCAATACCATCTCACACAGCAACGCCCCATAGAGACACAGTTTACCCCATCACCGGTACCATCTCACACCCCCATACCCTACAGAATCCCACACTACCTCATCCCCAATACCATCTCACAACCCCACACCTTACAGAGTCACTGACTGCACAATCCTCAATACCACCTCACATCCTCACAACCTACAGAGTCACAGACTACTCCTTCCCCAATACCATCTCACAACCCCACACCCCACAGAGTCATACACTACACTGTCCCTATTCCATCTCACATCCCCACACCCCACAGTCACAAACTACTCCGTCCCCAATACCATCTTACACCCCCACACCCTACAGAGTCAAGACTACACTGTCTCCAATACCATCTCATACACCCAGACCCTCCACTCACACACTACTCCATCCCCAATACCATCTCACACCCCCACACCCTACGGAGTAACAAACTAACAAGTCCCCAATACCATCTCACACTCCAACACCCTACAGAGTCACACACTACTCCGTCTCCTATAACATCACACATCCACACACCCTCCACTCACACACTACCCCATCGCCAATACCATCTCACACCCACGCACCCTACAGAATTACACACCACACTGTCACCAAAACCATCTCACATCCCCACACCCTACAGTCACACACTACCCCATCCACAATAACATCTCACACCCTCACACCCTACAGAGTCACACACTACCCCATCCTCAATACCATCTCACACCTCCACACGCTACACAGTCACAGTCTACCCCATCCCCAATACTATCTCACACCTCCACACCCTACAGACTCACACATCACCCTGTCCTCAATACCATCTCACACCTCCACACCCTACAGTGTCCCACACTACCCTATCCTCAATTCCATCTCACATCCCCACACCCTACAGAGTCACACACAACCCTGTCCCCAAGACCATCTCACAACCCAACACCTTACAGGATTACGGACCAGCCTGTCCCCAATACCATCTCACATCCCCACACTCTACAGTCACACACTACCCCATCCACAATACCATCTCACACCCCCAAACCCTACAGAGTCACAAACTACACTGTCCCCAATACCATCTCACACTCCTATACCGTACAGATTCACACATTACCGCATGCTCAATACCACCTCACACCCCGACACCCTACAGAGTCACGCACCATACTTTCCCCAATGCCATCTCACATCCCCAGACCGTACAGTCAGACACTACTCCATCCCTAATACCATCTCACACCCCCACACCCTGCAGAGTCAAACACTATTCCATCCCCAATACCACCTCACACCCCCATACCCTACAGAGTCACACACTAACCCATCCCCAAAACCATCTCCACGCCCACACTCCACAGAGTCAAACACTACCCCGTCTCCGATAACATCTCGCATCACCACACCCTCCACTCACACACTACCCCATCGCCAATACCATCTCACACCCACACACCCTACAGAGTCACACACTACCCCATCGCCAATACCATCTCACACCCACACACCCTACAGAGTCACACACTACCCCATCCCCAATACCATCGAGCACCTCCACACCCTACAGAATCACACACCACCCTGTCCTCAATACCATCTCACACCTCCACACCCTACAGAGTCACACACTACCCCATCCTCAATACCATCTCACACCCCCACACCCTACAGAGTCACACACAACCCTTGCCCAAATACCATATCACATCCCCACAGCCTACAGTCACACACTACCCCATCCACAATACCATCTCACACCCCCACGCCCTTCAGAGTCGCACACTACCCATCCGCAATAACATCTCACACACCAACATCCAACAGAGTCACACACCACTCCGTCTCCCATAACATCTTACATCCCCACACCCTACAGTCACACACTACCCCATCCACAATACCATCTCACACCCCGACACCCTACAGAGTCACACACTAACCCATCCCCAAAACCATCTCCACCCCCACACGCCACAGAGTCAAACACTACCCCGTCTCCGATAACATATCGCATCACCACACCCTACGGTCACACAATACCGCATCCCCAATACCATCTCACACCTCCACACCATACAGAGTCACATACTACCCAATCCCCGATACCATCTCACACCCCCACACCCTACAGAGTCAAACACTACCCCATCCCCAATACCATCTCACTCCCTCCCACCCTACAGAGCCACACACTACCCCATCCCCAATACCATCTCACACCTCCACACCCTACAGAGTCACACACAACCCCATCCTCAATTCCATCTCAAATCCCCACACCCTACAGTCGCACACTACCCCATCCTCAATACCATCTCACACAGCCACGCCCCATAAAGACACAGTTTACCCCATCCCCGGTACCATCTCAAACCCCCACACCCTACAGAATCCCACACTACCCCATCCCCAATACCATCTCACAACCCCACACCTTACAGATTCACTGACTGCACAATCCTCAATACCACCTCACACCCTCACACCCTACAGAGGCACAGACTACTCCGTCCCCAATACCATCTCACAACCCCACACCCTACAGTCACACACCACCCTGTCCCTATACCATCTCACATTCCCACACCCTACAGTCACAAACTACTCCGTCCCCAATACCATCTCACAGCCCCACACCCTACAGAGTGATACACTACACTGTCTCCAATACCATCTCATACACCCAGACACTACAGTGTCACACACTAATCCATCCCCAATACCATCTCACACCCCCACACCCTACAGAGTAACAAACTAACAAGTCCCCAATACCATCTCACACTCCAACACCCTACAGAGTCACACACTACTCTGTCTCCTATAACATCACACATCCACACACCCTCCACTCACACACTACCCCATCGCCAATACCATCTCACACCCACGCACCCTACAGAATTACGCACCCTACAGAATTACACACCACTCTGTCACCAATACCATCTCACACCCCCACACCCTACAGAGACACTCACTACCCCATCCCCAATAACATCTTACACCCCAACACCCGACAGGGTCACAGACTACCCCATCCTCAGTACCATCTCTCACCCTACAGAGTCACAGACTACCCTGTCCTCAATAACTTTTCACTGCCCCACACCCTACAGGGTCACAGACTACCCCATCCCCAATACCAAACATCTCACTCCCTAAAGAGTCACAGACTACTCCGTCCCCGATAACATCACACATCCCCATACCGTACAGTCACACACTACCCCATCCCCAATACTATCTCACAGCCCCGCACCCTTCAGAGTCACACACTACCCCATCCGCAATAGCATCTCACACCCCCACACCCGACAGAGTCACACACCACTCCGTCTCCCGTAACATCTCACATCCCCACACTCTACAGTCAAACACTACCCCATCCACAATACCATCTCACACCCCGACACCCTACAGAGTCACGCACCATACTTTCCCCAATGCCATCTCACATCCCCAGACCGTACAGTCAGACACTACCCCATCCCTAATACCATCTCACACCCCCACACCCTGCAGAGTCAAACAGTATTCCATCCCCAATACTATCTCACACCCCCATACCCTACAGAGTCACACACTAACCCATCCCCAAAACCATTTCCACGCCCACACTCCACAGAGTCAAACACTACCCCGTCTCCGATAACATCTCGCATCACCACACCCTACGGTCACACAATACCGCATCCCCAATACAATCTCAAACCTCCACACCATACAGAATCATATACTACCCAATCCCCGATACCATCTCACACCCCCACACCCTACAGAGTCAAATACTACCCCATCCGCAATACCATCTCACACCCCCACACCGTACAGAGTCACACACTACCCCATCCCCAATAACATCGCGCAGCTCCACATCCTACAGAATCACACACCACCCTGTCCTCAATACGATCTCACACCTCCGCACCCTACAGAGACACACATCACCCTGTCCTCAATACCATCTCACACCTCCACACCCTACAGAATCACACACCACACTGTCCTCAATACCATCTCACACCCCCACACCCTGCAGAGTCAAACACTATTCCATCCCCAATACTATCTCACACCCCCATACCCTACAGAGTCACACACTAACCCATCCCCAAAACCATCTCCACGCCCACACTCCACAGAGTCAAACACTACCCCGTCTCCGATAACATCTCGCATCATCACACCCTACAGTCACACAATACCGCATCCCCAATACAATCTCAAACCTCCACACCATACAGAATCATATACTACCCAATCCCCGATACCATCTCACACCCCCACACCCTACAGAGTCAAATACTACCCCATCCGCAATACCATCTCACACCCCCACACCGTACAGAGTCACACACTACCCCATCCCCAATAACATCGCGCAGCTCCACATCCTACAGAATCACACACCACCCTGTCCTCAATACGATCTCACACCTCCACACCCTACAGAGACACACATCACCCTGTCCTCAATACCATCTCACACCTCCACACCCTACAGAGTCACACACTACCCCATCCTCAATACCATCTCACACCTCCACACCCTACAGAGTCACACAAAACCCCATCCTCAATTCCATCTCACATCCCCACACCCTACAGAGTCGCACACTACCCCATCCTCAATACCATCTCACACAGCCACGCCCCATGGAGACACAGTTTCCCCATCCCCGATACCATCTCACACCCCCACACCCTACAGAATCCCACACTACCCCATCCCCAATACCATATCACAACCCCACACCTTACAGAGTCACTGACTGCACAATCCTCAATACCACCTCACACCCTCACACCCTACAGAGTCACAGACTACTCCGTCCCCAATACCATCTCACATCCCCACACCCTACAGAGTCGCACACTACCCCATCCTCAATACCATCTCACACAGCCACGCCCCATAGAGACACAGTTTACCCCATCCCCGGTACCATCTCACACCCCCACACCCTACAGAATCCCACACAACCCCATCCCCAATATCATCTCACAACCCCACACCTTACAGAGTCACTGACTGCACAATCCTCAATACCACCTCACACCCTCACACCCTACAGAGTCACAGACTACTCCGAACCCAATACAATCTCACAACCCCACACCCTACAGAGTCACACACCACCATGTCCCTATACCATATCACATCCCCACACCCTACAGTCACAAACTACTCCATCCCCAATTCCATCTCACACCCCCACACCCTACAGAGTCATAGACTACACTGTCTCCAATACCATCTCACACCCCCACACCCTACAGAGTAACAAACTAACAAGTCCCCAATACCATCTCATACTCCAACACCCTACAGAGTCACACATTACTCCGTCTCCTATAACATCACACATCCACACACACTCACTCACACACTACCCCATCGCCAATACCATCTCACACCCACGCACCCTACAGAATTACACACCACACTGTCACCAATACCATCTCACATCCCCACACCCTACAGTCACTCACTAACCCATCCACAATAACATCTCACACCCTCACACCCTACAGAGTCACACACTACCCCATCCTCAATACCATCTCACACCCCCACATGCTACAGAGTGACACACTACCCCATCCTCAATACCATCTCATATCCCCACACCCTACAGTCACAAACTACACCGTCCTCAATACCATCTCACACCCCACACCCTACAGAGGCACACCCTACAGAGGCACACACTACCCCATCCCCAATACCGTCTCACACCCCCACACCCTACAGAGTCACACACTACTCTGTCTCCTATAACATCTCACATCCCCACACCCTCTACTCACACACTACCCCATCCTCAATACCATCTCACACCCCCACAAGCTACAGAGTCATAGTCTACCCCATCCCCAATACCATCTCATATCCTCAATACCATCTCACACACTCACACCCTACAGAGTCACAAACTACCCTGCCCTCAATACCATCTCACATCCCCGCACCCTGCAGTCATACACTACTTTGTTCCCAATACTATCTCACACCCCGACACTCTACAGAGTCACACACCACCCTGTTCTTATACCATCTCACATCCCCACACCCTACAGTCACAAACTACACCATCCCCAATACCATCTCACACCCCCACACCCTACGGAGTCACACACAACCCCATCCCCAATACCATCTCACACCCTGACACCCTACAGAGTCACACACTACTCCGTCTCCTATAACATCACACATCTCCACACCCTCCATTCACACACTACCCCATCGCCAATACCACCTCACACCCACACACCCTACAGAGTCACGCACCACCCAGTCCCCAAAACCAACTCACACCCCCACACCCTACAGAGACACTCACAACCCCATCCCCAATAACATCTTACACCCCAACGCCCTACAGAGTCACAGACTACCCCATCCTCAATACCATCTCACACTCCCACACCCTACAGAGTCACAGACTACCCTGTCCTCAATAACATTTCACTGCCCCACACCCTACAGGGTCACAGACTACCCCATCCCCAATACCATCTCACACCCCCACACCCTAAAGAGTCACATACTACTCCGTCCCCGATAACATCTCACATCCCCATACCGTACAGTCACACACTACCCCATCCCCAATAATATCTCACGGCCCCGCACCCTACAGAGTCACACACCACTCCATCTCCCATAACATCTCACATCCCCACACCCTGCAGTCACACACTACCCCATCCACAATACCATCTCACACCCCGACACCCTACAGAGTCACGCACCATACTTTCCCCAATGCCATCTCACATCCCCAGACCGTACAGTCAGACACTACCCCATCCCTAATACCATCTCACACCTCCACACCCTACAGAGTCACACACTAAACCATCCCCAAAACCATCTCCACGCCCACACTCCACAGAGTCAAACACTACCCCGTCTCCGATAACATCTCGCATCACCACACCCTACGGTCACACAATACCGCATATCCAATACCATCTCACACCTCCACATCATACAGAGTCACATAATACCCAATCCCCGATACCATCTCACACCCCCACACCCTACAGAGTCACACAGTACCCCATCCCCAATACCATCTCACACCCTCACACCTACAGAGTTACACACTACCCCATCCCCAATACCATCGCGCACCTCCACATCCTACAGAATCACACACCACCCTGTCGCCAATAAAATCTCACACCCGCACACCCTACAGATTCACACACTACACCATCCTCAATACCATCTCACAGCCCCACACCCTACAG
>NW_027277977.1:0-22022 GCF_030028105.1 Mobula birostris
AACATGATTGAAACATCATAGCATAACTCCCCACATGATTCTGAGATGTTTGACACCAGTTATATCACAAAGGTATTCAAGATAAAAAAGTGGATTTCTCAGTGCATGCAGTGCATTGGCATTGCAAGAATACATTTCAATATTACTCAAAACTACTGACTGCAATCACACTGGAAACAGCATAACATAACTATGCAAACCATATGGAAACAAAATAACATAACTCCCCACATGATTCTAAGATGTTTGACACCAGTTATATGACTCAGGCATTCAAGATAAAAAAGTTGATTTCTTATAACATGCAGTGCGTTGGCATTTAATCCAGTATACATTTCAATTTTACTCATAGGTACTGACTGCAAACATGATGGAAACATCATAACATAACTCCCCACATGATTCTGAGATGTTTGACACCAGTTATATCACTCAGGCATTCAAACTAAAAAAGTTGTCTTCTCAGTGCATGCAGGGCATTGAAATTGAAAGAAGAATACATTTAAATTTTACTCAAAACTACTGACTGCAAACCTAATGGAAACTTCGTAGCATAACCCCCCACATGATTCTGAGATGTTTGACGCCAGCTATGTCACTCAGGCATTCAAGATAAAAAAGTTGATTTCTCAGTGCATGCAGAGCATTGGCATTGAAAGAATACATTTTAATATTACTCAAAACTACTGATTGCAAACCTAATGGAAACTTCTTAGCATAACTCCCCTCATGATTCTGAGAAGTTTGACACCAGTTATATGACTCAGGCATTCAAGATAAAAAAGTTGTTTTCTGTTAACATGCAGGGCATTGGAATTGAAAGAAGAATACATTTCAATTTTACTCAAAACTACTGACTGCAAACCTAATGCAAACAACATAACATAACTACCCACATGATTCTGAGATGTTTGACACCAGCTATATCACTCAAGCATTCAAACTA
The DNA here is from genome assembly GCF_030028105.1 of Mobula birostris. NCBI lineage: Eukaryota > Metazoa > Chordata > Chondrichthyes > Myliobatiformes > Myliobatidae > Mobula > Mobula birostris. Next base: position 947 of record NW_027277977.1, read on the forward strand.
AAAAAGTTGGTTTCTCAGTGCATGCAGGGCATTGGAATTGAACGAAGAATACATTTCAATTTTTCTCAAAACTACTGACTGCAAACATAAAGGAAACATCTGAGCATAACTCTCCACATGATTCTGAGATGTTTGACACCAGTTATGTGACTCAGGCATTGAAGATAAAAAAGTTGATTTCTCAGTGCATTGGCATTGAAAGAATACATTTCAATATTACTCAAAACTACTGACTGCAAACCTAATGGAAAGAAAATAACATAACTCCCCACATGATTCTGAGATGTTTGACATCAGTTATATCACACAGGTATACAAGATAAAAAAGTTGATTTCTCAGTGCAGGCTGTTCCTTGGCTTTGAAGGAAGGATATATTTCAATTTTACTCATAGGTACGGACTTCAAACGTGATGGAAACATCATAGCATAACTCCCCACATGATTCTGAGATGTTTGACACCAGTTACATCACTCAGGCGTTCAAGATACAAAAGTAGTTTTTTCTTAAAATGCAGTGCGTTGGCATTGAAAGAAGTACACATTTCAATTTTACTCATTGGTACTTACTGCAAACATGCTGGAAACATCATAACATAACTCCCCACATGATTCTGAGATGTTTGATACCAGTTATATCACACAGGCATTCAAGATAAAAAAGTTGATTTCTCAGTGCATGCACTGCATTGGCATTGAAAGAATACATTTCAATATTACTCAAAACTACTGACTGCAAACCTAATGGAAACAACATAACATAACTTCCCACATGATTCTGAGATGTTTGACATCAGTTATATCACACGGGTAGACAAGATAAAAAAGTTGATTTCTCAGTGCATGCAGAGCATTGGCATTGACAGAATACATTTCAATATTACTCAAAACTACTGACTGCAAACCTAATGCAAACAACATAACATAACTACCCACATGATTCTGAGATGTTTGACACCAGCTATATCACTCAGGCATTCAAACTAAAAAAGTTGATTTCTCAGTGCATGCAGGGCATTGAAATTGAAAGAGGAATACATTTCAATTTTACTCAAAACTACTGACTGCAAACCTAATGGAAACTTCTTAGCATAACTCCCCACATGATTCTGAGAAGTTTGACACCAGTTATATGACTCAGGCATTCAAGATAAAAAAGTTGTTTTCTCATAACATGCAGGGCTTTGGCTTTGAAAGGTGTATACATTTCAATTTGACTCATAGGTACTGACTGCAAACATGTTGTAAACATCATAGCATAACTCCCCACATGATTCTGAGATGTTTGATACCAGTTATATCACACAGGCATTCAAGATAAAAAAGTTGATTTCTCAGTGCATGCAGTGCATTGGCATTGAGAGAATACATTTCAATATTACACAAAACTACTGACTGCAATCACAATGGAAACAGCATAACATAACTAAGCAAACCTTATGGAAACAAAATAACATAACTCCCCACATGATTCTGAGATGTTTGACACCAGTTATATGACTCAGGCATTCAAACTAAAAAAGTTGATTTCTCAGTGCATGCAGGGCATTGAAATTGAAAGAGGAATACATTTCAATTTTACTCAAAACTACTGACTGCAAACCTAATGGAAACTTGTTAGCATAACTCCCCACATGATTCTGAGAAGTTTGACACCAGTTATATGACTCAGGCATTCAAGATAAAAAAGTTGTTTTCTCATAACATGCAGGGCTTTGGCTTTGAAAGGTGTATACATTTCAATTTGACTCATAGGTACTGACTGCAAACATGTTGTAAACATCATAGCATAACTCCCCACATGATTCTGAGATGTTTGACACCAGTTTTATGACTCAGGCATTCAAGATAAAAAGTTGACTTCTTATAACATGCAGTGCGTTGGCATTGAATTCAGTATACATTTCAATTTTACTCATAGGTACTGAGTGCAAACATGATGGAAACATCATAACATAATTCCCCACATGATTCTGAGATGTTTGACACCAGTTATATCACCAGTTATATTACTCAAAACTACTGACTGCAATCACAATGGAAACAGCATAACATAACTAAGCAAACCTTATGGAAACAAAATAAAAAGATAAAAAAGTTGATTTCTCAGAGCATGAAGAGCATTGGCATTGAGAGGATAAATTTCAATATTACTCAAAACTACTGACTGCAAACCTAATGCAAACAACATAACATAACTACCCACATGATTCTGAGATGTTTGACACCAGCTATATCACTCAGGCATTGAAACTAAAAAAGTTGGTTTCTCAGTGCATGCAGGGCATTGGAATTGAAAGAAGAATACATTTCAATTTTTCTCAAAACTACTGACTGCAAACATAAAGGAAACATCTGCGCATAACTCTCCACATGTTTCTGAGATGTTTGACACCAGTTATATGACTCAGGCATTGAAGATAAAAAAGTTGATTTCTCAGTGCACTCAGTGCATTGGCATTGAAAGAATGCCTTTCAATATTACTCAAAACGACTGACTGCAAACCTAATGGAAAGAACATAACATAACTCCCCACATGATTCTGAGATGTTTGACATCAGTTATATCACACAGGTATATAAGATAAAAAAGTTGATTTCTCAGTGCAGGCTGTTCCTTGGCTTTGAAGGAAGGATATATTTCAATTTTACTCATAGGTACTGACTTCAAACATGATGGAAACATCATAATATAACTCCCCACATGATTCTGAGATGTTTAACACCAGTTACATCACTCAGGCGTTCAAGATACAAAAGTAGTTTTCTCTTAACATGCAGTGCGTTGGCATTGAAAGAAGTACACATTTCAATTTTACTCATTGGTACTGACTGCAAACAGGATGGAAACATCATAACATAACTCCCCACATGATTCTGAGATGTTTGATACCAGTTATATCACACAGGCATTCAAGATAAAAAAGTTGATTTCTCAGTGCATGCAGTGCTTTGGCATTGAGAGAATACATTTCAATATTACTCAAATGTACTGACTGCAAACCTAATGGAAACAACATAACATAACTACCCACATGATTCTGAGATGTTTGACACCAGTTATATCACTCAGGCATTCAAACTAAAAAAGTTGTCTTCTCAGTGCATGCAGGGCATTGAAATTGAAAGAAGAATACATTTAAATTTTACTCAAAACTACTGACTGCAAACCTAATGGAAACTTCGTAGCATAACCCCCCACATGATTCTGAGATGTTTGACGCCAGCTATGTCACTCAGGCATTCAAGATAAAAAAGTTGATTTCTCAGTGCATGCAGAGCATTGGCATTGAGAGAATACATTTCAATATTACTCAAAACTACTGACTGCAAACCTAATGGAAACAACATAACATAACTCCCCACATGATTCTGAGATGTTTGACATCATTTATATCACACAGGTATACAAGATAAAAAAGTTGATTTCTCAGTGCATGCTGTTCCTTGGCTTTGAAGGAAGGATATATTTCAATTTTACTCATAGGTACTGACTTCAAACATGATGGAAACATCATAACATAACTCCCCACATGATTCTGAGATGTTTGACACCAGTCACATCACTCAGGCGCTCAAGATACAAAAGTAGTTTTCTCTTAACATGCAGTGCGTTGGCATTGACAGAAGTACACATTTCAATTTTACTCATTGGTACTGACTGCAAACATGATGGAAACATCATAACATACTCCCCACATGATTCTGAGATGTTTGATGCCAGTTATATCACACAGGCATTCAAGGTAAAAAAGTTGATTTCTCAGTGCATGCAGTGCATTGGCATTGAGAGAATACATTTCAATATTACTCAAAAGTACTGACTGCAAACCTAATGGAAACAACATAACATAACTACCCACATGATTCTGAGATGTTTGACACCAGTTATATCACTCAGGCATTCAAACTAAAAAATGTTGTCTTCTCACTGCATGCAGGGCATTGGAATTGAAAGAAGAATACATTTCAATTTTACTGAAAAGTACTGACTGCAAACCTAATGGAAACTTCGTAGCATAACCCCCCACATGATTATGAGATTTTTGACGCCAGCTATGTCACTCAGGCATTCAAGATAAAAAAGTTAATTTCTTATATCTTGCAGTGCGTTGGCATTGAAACAAGTATACATTTTAATTTTATTCACAGCTGCTGACAGCAAACCTGATGGAACCATCATAGTGTAACTCCCCACATGATTCTGAGATGTTTGACACCAGTTATATCACACAGGTATTCAAGATAAAAAAGTTGATTTCTCAGTGCATACAGAGCATTGGAATTGAGAGAATACATTTCAATATTACTCAAAACTACTGACTGCAAACCTAATGGAAACAACATAACATAAATCCTCACATGATTCTGAGATGTTTGACACCAGTTATATGACTCAGGCATTCAACATCAAAAAGTTGATTTCTTATATCATGCAGTGCGTTGGCATTGAAACAAGTATACATTTAAATTTTACTCATAGCTACTGACTGCAATCCTAATGGAAACAGCATAACATAGCTACCCACATTATTCTGAGATGTTTGACACCAGTTACATCACACAGGCGTTCAAGATAAAGAAGTTGTTTTCTCTTAACATGCAGGTCGTTGGCTTTGAAAGAAGTATAAATTTCAATTTGACTCATAGGTACTGACTGCAAACATAATGGAAACATCATAGCATAACTCCCCACATGATTCTGAGATGTTTGACACCAGTCATATCACACAGGTATACAAGATAAAAAAGTTGATTTCTCAGTGCACTCAGTGCATTGGCATTGAAAGAATACATTTCAATATTACTCAAAACTACTGACTGCAGACCTAATGGAAACAACATAACATAACTCCCCACATGATTCTGAGATGTTTGACACCAGTTACATCACTCAGGCGTTCAAGATATAAAAGTTGTTATCTCTTAACATGCAGGGCGTTGGCTTTGAAAGAAGTATAAATTTCAATTTGACTCATAGGTACTGACTGCAAACATAATGGAAACATCATAGCATAACTCCCCACATAATTCTGAGATCTTTGACACCAGTCATATCACACAGGTATATAAGATAAAAAAGTTGATTTCTCAGGGCAGGCTGTGCTTTGGCTTTCAAGGAAGAATATATTTCAATTTTTCTCTAAACTACTGACTGCAAACATAAAGGAAACATCTGAGCATGACTCTCCACATGATTCTGAGATGTTTGACACCAGTTATATGACTCAGGCATTGAAGATAAAAAAGTTGATTTCTCAGTGCACTCAGTGCATTGGCATTGAAAGAATACATTTCAATATTACTCAAAACTACTGACTGCAGACCTAATGGAAACAACATAACATATCTCCCCACATGATTCTGAGATGTTTGACACCAGTTACATCACTCATGCGTTCAAGATATAAAAGTTGTTTTCTCTTAACATGCAGGGCGTTGGCATTGAAAGAAGTATACATTTCAATTTTACTCATAGTTACTGACTGCAAACATGATTGAAACATCATAGCATAACTCCCCACATGATTCTGAGATGTTTGACACCAGTTATATCACAAAGGTATTCAAGATAAAAAAGTGGATTTCTCAGTGCATGCAGTGCATTGGCATTGCAAGAATACATTTCAATATTACTCAAAACTACTGACTGCAATCACACTGGAAACAGCATAACATAACTATGCAAACCATATGGAAACAAAATAACATAACTCCCCACATGATTCTAAGATGTTTGACACCAGTTATATGACTCAGGCATTCAAGATAAAAAAGTTGATTTCTTATAACATGCAGTGCGTTGGCATTTAATCCAGTATACATTTCAATTTTACTCATAGGTACTGACTGCAAACATGATGGAAACATCATAACATAACTCCCCACATGATTCTGAGATGTTTGACACCAGTTATATCACTCAGGCATTCAAACTAAAAAAGTTGTCTTCTCAGTGCATGCAGGGCATTGAAATTGAAAGAAGAATACATTTAAATTTTACTCAAAACTACTGACTGCAAACCTAATGGAAACTTCGTAGCATAACCCCCCACATGATTCTGAGATGTTTGACGCCAGCTATGTCACTCAGGCATTCAAGATAAAAAAGTTGATTTCTCAGTGCATGCAGAGCATTGGCATTGAAAGAATACATTTTAATATTACTCAAAACTACTGATTGCAAACCTAATGGAAACTTCTTAGCATAACTCCCCTCATGATTCTGAGAAGTTTGACACCAGTTATATGACTCAGGCATTCAAGATAAAAAAGTTGTTTTCTGTTAACATGCAGGGCATTGGAATTGAAAGAAGAATACATTTCAATTTTACTCAAAACTACTGACTGCAAACCTAATGCAAACAACATAACATAACTACCCACATGATTCTGAGATGTTTGACACCAGCTATATCACTCAAGCATTCAAACTAAAAAAGTTGGTTTCTCAGTGCATGCAGGGCATTGGAATTGAACGAAGAATACATTTCAATTTTTCTCAAAACTACTGACTGCAAACATAAAGGAAACATCTGAGCATAACTCTCCACATGATTCTGAGATGTTTGACACCAGTTATGTGACTCAGGCATTGAAGATAAAAAAGTTGATTTCTCAGTGCATTGGCATTGAAAGAATACATTTCAATATTACTCAAAACTACTGACTGCAAACCTAATGGAAAGAAAATAACATAACTCCCCACATGATTCTGAGATGTTTGACATCAGTTATATCACACAGGTATACAAGATAAAAAAGTTGATTTCTCAGTGCAGGCTGTTCCTTGGCTTTGAAGGAAGGATATATTTCAATTTTACTCATAGGTACGGACTTCAAACGTGATGGAAACATCATAGCATAACTCCCCACATGATTCTGAGATGTTTGACACCAGTTACATCACTCAGGCGTTCAAGATACAAAAGTAGTTTTTTCTTAAAATGCAGTGCGTTGGCATTGAAAGAAGTACACATTTCAATTTTACTCATTGGTACTTACTGCAAACATGCTGGAAACATCATAACATAACTCCCCACATGATTCTGAGATGTTTGATACCAGTTATATCACACAGGCATTCAAGATAAAAAAGTTGATTTCTCAGTGCATGCACTGCATTGGCATTGAAAGAATACATTTCAATATTACTCAAAACTACTGACTGCAAACCTAATGGAAACAACATAACATAACTTCCCACATGATTCTGAGATGTTTGACATCAGTTATATCACACGGGTAGACAAGATAAAAAAGTTGATTTCTCAGTGCATGCAGAGCATTGGCATTGACAGAATACATTTCAATATTACTCAAAACTACTGACTGCAAACCTAATGCAAACAACATAACATAACTACCCACATGATTCTGAGATGTTTGACACCAGCTATATCACTCAGGCATTCAAACTAAAAAAGTTGATTTCTCAGTGCATGCAGGGCATTGAAATTGAAAGAGGAATACATTTCAATTTTACTCAAAACTACTGACTGCAAACCTAATGGAAACTTCTTAGCATAACTCCCCACATGATTCTGAGAAGTTTGACACCAGTTATATGACTCAGGCATTCAAGATAAAAAAGTTGTTTTCTCATAACATGCAGGGCTTTGGCTTTGAAAGGTGTATACATTTCAATTTGACTCATAGGTACTGACTGCAAACATGTTGTAAACATCATAGCATAACTCCCCACATGATTCTGAGATGTTTGATACCAGTTATATCACACAGGCATTCAAGATAAAAAAGTTGATTTCTCAGTGCATGCAGTGCATTGGCATTGAGAGAATACATTTCAATATTACACAAAACTACTGACTGCAATCACAATGGAAACAGCATAACATAACTAAGCAAACCTTATGGAAACAAAATAACATAACTCCCCACATGATTCTGAGATGTTTGACACCAGTTATATGACTCAGGCATTCAAACTAAAAAAGTTGATTTCTCAGTGCATGCAGGGCATTGAAATTGAAAGAGGAATACATTTCAATTTTACTCAAAACTACTGACTGCAAACCTAATGGAAACTTGTTAGCATAACTCCCCACATGATTCTGAGAAGTTTGACACCAGTTATATGACTCAGGCATTCAAGATAAAAAAGTTGTTTTCTCATAACATGCAGGGCTTTGGCTTTGAAAGGTGTATACATTTCAATTTGACTCATAGGTACTGACTGCAAACATGTTGTAAACATCATAGCATAACTCCCCACATGATTCTGAGATGTTTGACACCAGTTTTATGACTCAGGCATTCAAGATAAAAAGTTGACTTCTTATAACATGCAGTGCGTTGGCATTGAATTCAGTATACATTTCAATTTTACTCATAGGTACTGAGTGCAAACATGATGGAAACATCATAACATAATTCCCCACATGATTCTGAGATGTTTGACACCAGTTATATCACCAGTTATATTACTCAAAACTACTGACTGCAATCACAATGGAAACAGCATAACATAACTAAGCAAACCTTATGGAAACAAAATAAAAAGATAAAAAAGTTGATTTCTCAGAGCATGAAGAGCATTGGCATTGAGAGGATAAATTTCAATATTACTCAAAACTACTGACTGCAAACCTAATGCAAACAACATAACATAACTACCCACATGATTCTGAGATGTTTGACACCAGCTATATCACTCAGGCATTGAAACTAAAAAAGTTGGTTTCTCAGTGCATGCAGGGCATTGGAATTGAAAGAAGAATACATTTCAATTTTTCTCAAAACTACTGACTGCAAACATAAAGGAAACATCTGCGCATAACTCTCCACATGTTTCTGAGATGTTTGACACCAGTTATATGACTCAGGCATTGAAGATAAAAAAGTTGATTTCTCAGTGCACTCAGTGCATTGGCATTGAAAGAATGCCTTTCAATATTACTCAAAACGACTGACTGCAAACCTAATGGAAAGAACATAACATAACTCCCCACATGATTCTGAGATGTTTGACATCAGTTATATCACACAGGTATATAAGATAAAAAAGTTGATTTCTCAGTGCAGGCTGTTCCTTGGCTTTGAAGGAAGGATATATTTCAATTTTACTCATAGGTACTGACTTCAAACATGATGGAAACATCATAATATAACTCCCCACATGATTCTGAGATGTTTAACACCAGTTACATCACTCAGGCGTTCAAGATACAAAAGTAGTTTTCTCTTAACATGCAGTGCGTTGGCATTGAAAGAAGTACACATTTCAATTTTACTCATTGGTACTGACTGCAAACAGGATGGAAACATCATAACATAACTCCCCACATGATTCTGAGATGTTTGATACCAGTTATATCACACAGGCATTCAAGATAAAAAAGTTGATTTCTCAGTGCATGCAGTGCTTTGGCATTGAGAGAATACATTTCAATATTACTCAAATGTACTGACTGCAAACCTAATGGAAACAACATAACATAACTACCCACATGATTCTGAGATGTTTGACACCAGTTATATCACTCAGGCATTCAAACTAAAAAAGTTGTCTTCTCAGTGCATGCAGGGCATTGAAATTGAAAGAAGAATACATTTAAATTTTACTCAAAACTACTGACTGCAAACCTAATGGAAACTTCGTAGCATAACCCCCCACATGATTCTGAGATGTTTGACGCCAGCTATGTCACTCAGGCATTCAAGATAAAAAAGTTGATTTCTCAGTGCATGCAGAGCATTGGCATTGAGAGAATACATTTCAATATTACTCAAAACTACTGACTGCAAACCTAATGGAAACAACATAACATAACTCCCCACATGATTCTGAGATGTTTGACATCATTTATATCACACAGGTATACAAGATAAAAAAGTTGATTTCTCAGTGCATGCTGTTCCTTGGCTTTGAAGGAAGGATATATTTCAATTTTACTCATAGGTACTGACTTCAAACATGATGGAAACATCATAACATAACTCCCCACATGATTCTGAGATGTTTGACACCAGTCACATCACTCAGGCGCTCAAGATACAAAAGTAGTTTTCTCTTAACATGCAGTGCGTTGGCATTGACAGAAGTACACATTTCAATTTTACTCATTGGTACTGACTGCAAACATGATGGAAACATCATAACATACTCCCCACATGATTCTGAGATGTTTGATGCCAGTTATATCACACAGGCATTCAAGGTAAAAAAGTTGATTTCTCAGTGCATGCAGTGCATTGGCATTGAGAGAATACATTTCAATATTACTCAAAAGTACTGACTGCAAACCTAATGGAAACAACATAACATAACTACCCACATGATTCTGAGATGTTTGACACCAGTTATATCACTCAGGCATTCAAACTAAAAAATGTTGTCTTCTCACTGCATGCAGGGCATTGGAATTGAAAGAAGAATACATTTCAATTTTACTGAAAAGTACTGACTGCAAACCTAATGGAAACTTCGTAGCATAACCCCCCACATGATTATGAGATTTTTGACGCCAGCTATGTCACTCAGGCATTCAAGATAAAAAAGTTAATTTCTTATATCTTGCAGTGCGTTGGCATTGAAACAAGTATACATTTTAATTTTATTCACAGCTGCTGACAGCAAACCTGATGGAACCATCATAGTGTAACTCCCCACATGATTCTGAGATGTTTGACACCAGTTATATCACACAGGTATTCAAGATAAAAAAGTTGATTTCTCAGTGCATACAGAGCATTGGAATTGAGAGAATACATTTCAATATTACTCAAAACTACTGACTGCAAACCTAATGGAAACAACATAACATAAATCCTCACATGATTCTGAGATGTTTGACACCAGTTATATGACTCAGGCATTCAACATCAAAAAGTTGATTTCTTATATCATGCAGTGCGTTGGCATTGAAACAAGTATACATTTAAATTTTACTCATAGCTACTGACTGCAATCCTAATGGAAACAGCATAACATAGCTACCCACATTATTCTGAGATGTTTGACACCAGTTACATCACACAGGCGTTCAAGATAAAGAAGTTGTTTTCTCTTAACATGCAGGTCGTTGGCTTTGAAAGAAGTATAAATTTCAATTTGACTCATAGGTACTGACTGCAAACATAATGGAAACATCATAGCATAACTCCCCACATGATTCTGAGATGTTTGACACCAGTCATATCACACAGGTATACAAGATAAAAAAGTTGATTTCTCAGTGCACTCAGTGCATTGGCATTGAAAGAATACATTTCAATATTACTCAAAACTACTGACTGCAGACCTAATGGAAACAACATAACATAACTCCCCACATGATTCTGAGATGTTTGACACCAGTTACATCACTCAGGCGTTCAAGATATAAAAGTTGTTATCTCTTAACATGCAGGGCGTTGGCTTTGAAAGAAGTATAAATTTCAATTTGACTCATAGGTACTGACTGCAAACATAATGGAAACATCATAGCATAACTCCCCACATAATTCTGAGATCTTTGACACCAGTCATATCACACAGGTATATAAGATAAAAAAGTTGATTTCTCAGGGCAGGCTGTGCTTTGGCTTTCAAGGAAGAATATATTTCAATTTTTCTCTAAACTACTGACTGCAAACATAAAGGAAACATCTGAGCATGACTCTCCACATGATTCTGAGATGTTTGACACCAGTTATATGACTCAGGCATTGAAGATAAAAAAGTTGATTTCTCAGTGCACTCAGTGCATTGGCATTGAAAGAATACATTTCAATATTACTCAAAACTACTGACTGCAGACCTAATGGAAACAACATAACATATCTCCCCACATGATTCTGAGATGTTTGACACCAGTTACATCACTCATGCGTTCAAGATATAAAAGTTGTTTTCTCTTAACATGCAGGGCGTTGGCATTGAAAGAAGTATACATTTCAATTTTACTCATAGTTACTGACTGCAAACATGATTGAAACATCATAGCATAACTCCCCACATGATTCTGAGATGTTTGACACCTGTTATATCACAAAGGTATTCAAGATAAAAAAGTGGATTTCTCAGTGCATGCAGTGCATTGGCATTGCAAGAATACATTTCAATATTACTCAAAACTACTGACTGCAATCACACTGGAAACAGCATAACATAACTATGCAAACCATATGGAAACAAAATAACATAACTCCCCACATGATTCTAAGATGTTTGACACCAGTTATATGACTCAGGCATTCAAGATAAAAAAGTTGATTTCTTATAACATGCAGTGCGTTGGCATTTAATCCAGTATACATTTCAATTTTACTCATAGGTACTGACTGCAAACATGATGGAAACATCATAACATAACTCCCCACATGATTCTGAGATGTTTGACACCAGTTATATCACTCAGGCATTCAAACTAAAAAAGTTGTCTTCTCAGTGCATGCAGGGCATTGAAATTGAAAGAAGAATACATTTAAATTTTACTCAAAACTACTGACTGCAAACCTAATGGAAACTTCGTAGCATAACCCCCCACATGATTCTGAGATGTTTGACGCCAGCTATGTCACTCAGGCATTCAAGATAAAAAAGTTGATTTCTCAGTGCATGCAGAGCATTGGCATTGAAAGAATACATTTTAATATTACTCAAAACTACTGATTGCAAACCTAATGGAAACTTCTTAGCATAACTCCCCTCATGATTCTGAGAAGTTTGACACCAGTTATATGACTCAGGCATTCAAGATAAAAAAGTTGTTTTCTGTTAACATGCAGGGCATTGGAATTGAAAGAAGAATACATTTCAATTTTACTCAAAACTACTGACTGCAAACCTAATGCAAACAACATAACATAACTACCCACATGATTCTGAGATGTTTGACACCAGCTATATCACTCAAGCATTCAAACTAAAAAAGTTGGTTTCTCAGTGCATGCAGGGCATTGGAATTGAACGAAGAATACATTTCAATTTTTCTCAAAACTACTGACTGCAAACATAAAGGAAACATCTGAGCATAACTCTCCACATGATTCTGAGATGTTTGACACCAGTTATGTGACTCAGGCATTGAAGATAAAAAAGTTGATTTCTCAGTGCATTGGCATTGAAAGAATACATTTCAATATTACTCAAAACTACTGACTGCAAACCTAATGGAAAGAAAATAACATAACTCCCCACATGATTCTGAGATGTTTGACATCAGTTATATCACACAGGTATACAAGATAAAAAAGTTGATTTCTCAGTGCAGGCTGTTCCTTGGCTTTGAAGGAAGGATATATTTCAATTTTACTCATAGGTACGGACTTCAAACGTGATGGAAACATCATAGCATAACTCCCCACATGATTCTGAGATGTTTGACACCAGTTACATCACTCAGGCGTTCAAGATACAAAAGTAGTTTTTTCTTAAAATGCAGTGCGTTGGCATTGAAAGAAGTACACATTTCAATTTTACTCATTGGTACTTACTGCAAACATGCTGGAAACATCATAACATAACTCCCCACATGATTCTGAGATGTTTGATACCAGTTATATCACACAGGCATTCAAGATAAAAAAGTTGATTTCTCAGTGCATGCACTGCATTGGCATTGAAAGAATACATTTCAATATTACTCAAAACTACTGACTGCAAACCTAATGGAAACAACATAACATAACTTCCCACATGATTCTGAGATGTTTGACATCAGTTATATCACACGGGTAGACAAGATAAAAAAGTTGATTTCTCAGTGCATGCAGAGCATTGGCATTGACAGAATACATTTCAATATTACTCAAAACTACTGACTGCAAACCTAATGCAAACAACATAACATAACTACCCACATGATTCTGAGATGTTTGACACCAGCTATATCACTCAGGCATTCAAACTAAAAAAGTTGATTTCTCAGTGCATGCAGGGCATTGAAATTGAAAGAGGAATACATTTCAATTTTACTCAAAACTACTGACTGCAAACCTAATGGAAACTTCTTAGCATAACTCCCCACATGATTCTGAGAAGTTTGACACCAGTTATATGACTCAGGCATTCAAGATAAAAAAGTTGTTTTCTCATAACATGCAGGGCTTTGGCTTTGAAAGGTGTATACATTTCAATTTGACTCATAGGTACTGACTGCAAACATGTTGTAAACATCATAGCATAACTCCCCACATGATTCTGAGATGTTTGATACCAGTTATATCACACAGGCATTCAAGATAAAAAAGTTGATTTCTCAGTGCATGCAGTGCATTGGCATTGAGAGAATACATTTCAATATTACACAAAACTACTGACTGCAATCACAATGGAAACAGCATAACATAACTAAGCAAACCTTATGGAAACAAAATAACATAACTCCCCACATGATTCTGAGATGTTTGACACCAGTTATATGACTCAGGCATTCAAACTAAAAAAGTTGATTTCTCAGTGCATGCAGGGCATTGAAATTGAAAGAGGAATACATTTCAATTTTACTCAAAACTACTGACTGCAAACCTAATGGAAACTTGTTAGCATAACTCCCCACATGATTCTGAGAAGTTTGACACCAGTTATATGACTCAGGCATTCAAGATAAAAAAGTTGTTTTCTCATAACATGCAGGGCTTTGGCTTTGAAAGGTGTATACATTTCAATTTGACTCATAGGTACTGACTGCAAACATGTTGTAAACATCATAGCATAACTCCCCACATGATTCTGAGATGTTTGACACCAGTTTTATGACTCAGGCATTCAAGATAAAAAGTTGACTTCTTATAACATGCAGTGCGTTGGCATTGAATTCAGTATACATTTCAATTTTACTCATAGGTACTGAGTGCAAACATGATGGAAACATCATAACATAATTCCCCACATGATTCTGAGATGTTTGACACCAGTTATATCACCAGTTATATTACTCAAAACTACTGACTGCAATCACAATGGAAACAGCATAACATAACTAAGCAAACCTTATGGAAACAAAATAAAAAGATAAAAAAGTTGATTTCTCAGAGCATGAAGAGCATTGGCATTGAGAGGATAAATTTCAATATTACTCAAAACTACTGACTGCAAACCTAATGCAAACAACATAACATAACTACCCACATGATTCTGAGATGTTTGACACCAGCTATATCACTCAGGCATTGAAACTAAAAAAGTTGGTTTCTCAGTGCATGCAGGGCATTGGAATTGAAAGAAGAATACATTTCAATTTTTCTCAAAACTACTGACTGCAAACATAAAGGAAACATCTGCGCATAACTCTCCACATGTTTCTGAGATGTTTGACACCAGTTATATGACTCAGGCATTGAAGATAAAAAAGTTGATTTCTCAGTGCACTCAGTGCATTGGCATTGAAAGAATGCCTTTCAATATTACTCAAAACGACTGACTGCAAACCTAATGGAAAGAACATAACATAACTCCCCACATGATTCTGAGATGTTTGACATCAGTTATATCACACAGGTATATAAGATAAAAAAGTTGATTTCTCAGTGCAGGCTGTTCCTTGGCTTTGAAGGAAGGATATATTTCAATTTTACTCATAGGTACTGACTTCAAACATGATGGAAACATCATAATATAACTCCCCACATGATTCTGAGATGTTTAACACCAGTTACATCACTCAGGCGTTCAAGATACAAAAGTAGTTTTCTCTTAACATGCAGTGCGTTGGCATTGAAAGAAGTACACATTTCAATTTTACTCATTGGTACTGACTGCAAACAGGATGGAAACATCATAACATAACTCCCCACATGATTCTGAGATGTTTGATACCAGTTATATCACACAGGCATTCAAGATAAAAAAGTTGATTTCTCAGTGCATGCAGTGCTTTGGCATTGAGAGAATACATTTCAATATTACTCAAATGTACTGACTGCAAACCTAATGGAAACAACATAACATAACTACCCACATGATTCTGAGATGTTTGACACCAGTTATATCACTCAGGCATTCAAACTAAAAAAGTTGTCTTCTCAGTGCATGCAGGGCATTGAAATTGAAAGAAGAATACATTTAAATTTTACTCAAAACTACTGACTGCAAACCTAATGGAAACTTCGTAGCATAACCCCCCACATGATTCTGAGATGTTTGACGCCAGCTATGTCACTCAGGCATTCAAGATAAAAAAGTTGATTTCTCAGTGCATGCAGAGCATTGGCATTGAGAGAATACATTTCAATATTACTCAAAACTACTGACTGCAAACCTAATGGAAACAACATAACATAACTCCCCACATGATTCTGAGATGTTTGACATCATTTATATCACACAGGTATACAAGATAAAAAAGTTGATTTCTCAGTGCATGCTGTTCCTTGGCTTTGAAGGAAGGATATATTTCAATTTTACTCATAGGTACTGACTTCAAACATGATGGAAACATCATAACATAACTCCCCACATGATTCTGAGATGTTTGACACCAGTCACATCACTCAGGCGCTCAAGATACAAAAGTAGTTTTCTCTTAACATGCAGTGCGTTGGCATTGACAGAAGTACACATTTCAATTTTACTCATTGGTACTGACTGCAAACATGATGGAAACATCATAACATACTCCCCACATGATTCTGAGATGTTTGATGCCAGTTATATCACACAGGCATTCAAGGTAAAAAAGTTGATTTCTCAGTGCATGCAGTGCATTGGCATTGAGAGAATACATTTCAATATTACTCAAAAGTACTGACTGCAAACCTAATGGAAACAACATAACATAACTACCCACATGATTCTGAGATGTTTGACACCAGTTATATCACTCAGGCATTCAAACTAAAAAATGTTGTCTTCTCACTGCATGCAGGGCATTGGAATTGAAAGAAGAATACATTTCAATTTTACTGAAAAGTACTGACTGCAAACCTAATGGAAACTTCGTAGCATAACCCCCCACATGATTATGAGATTTTTGACGCCAGCTATGTCACTCAGGCATTCAAGATAAAAAAGTTAATTTCTTATATCTTGCAGTGCGTTGGCATTGAAACAAGTATACATTTTAATTTTATTCACAGCTGCTGACAGCAAACCTGATGGAACCATCATAGTGTAACTCCCCACATGATTCTGAGATGTTTGACACCAGTTATATCACACAGGTATTCAAGATAAAAAAGTTGATTTCTCAGTGCATACAGAGCATTGGAATTGAGAGAATACATTTCAATATTACTCAAAACTACTGACTGCAAACCTAATGGAAACAACATAACATAAATCCTCACATGATTCTGAGATGTTTGACACCAGTTATATGACTCAGGCATTCAACATCAAAAAGTTGATTTCTTATATCATGCAGTGCGTTGGCATTGAAACAAGTATACATTTAAATTTTACTCATAGCTACTGACTGCAATCCTAATGGAAACAGCATAACATAGCTACCCACATTATTCTGAGATGTTTGACACCAGTTACATCACACAGGCGTTCAAGATAAAGAAGTTGTTTTCTCTTAACATGCAGGTCGTTGGCTTTGAAAGAAGTATAAATTTCAATTTGACTCATAGGTACTGACTGCAAACATAATGGAAACATCATAGCATAACTCCCCACATGATTCTGAGATGTTTGACACCAGTCATATCACACAGGTATACAAGATAAAAAAGTTGATTTCTCAGTGCACTCAGTGCATTGGCATTGAAAGAATACATTTCAATATTACTCAAAACTACTGACTGCAGACCTAATGGAAACAACATAACATAACTCCCCACATGATTCTGAGATGTTTGACACCAGTTACATCACTCAGGCGTTCAAGATATAAAAGTTGTTATCTCTTAACATGCAGGGCGTTGGCTTTGAAAGAAGTATAAATTTCAATTTGACTCATAGGTACTGACTGCAAACATAATGGAAACATCATAGCATAACTCCCCACATAATTCTGAGATCTTTGACACCAGTCATATCACACAGGTATATAAGATAAAAAAGTTGATTTCTCAGGGCAGGCTGTGCTTTGGCTTTCAAGGAAGAATATATTTCAATTTTTCTCTAAACTACTGACTGCAAACATAAAGGAAACATCTGAGCATGACTCTCCACATGATTCTGAGATGTTTGACACCAGTTATATGACTCAGGCATTGAAGATAAAAAAGTTGATTTCTCAGTGCACTCAGTGCATTGGCATTGAAAGAATACATTTCAATATTACTCAAAACTACTGACTGCAGACCTAATGGAAACAACATAACATATCTCCCCACATGATTCTGAGATGTTTGACACCAGTTACATCACTCATGCGTTCAAGATATAAAAGTTGTTTTCTCTTAACATGCAGGGCGTTGGCATTGAAAGAAGTATACATTTCAATTTTACTCATAGTTACTGACTGCAAACATGATTGAAACATCATAGCATAACTCCCCACATGATTCTGAGATGTTTGACACCTGTTATATCACAAAGGTATTCAAGATAAAAAAGTGGATTTCTCAGTGCATGCAGTGCATTGGCATTGCAAGAATACATTTCAATATTACTCAAAACTACTGACTGCAATCACACTGGAAACAGCATAACATAACTATGCAAACCATATGGAAACAAAATAACATAACTCCCCACATGATTCTAAGATGTTTGACACCAGTTATATGACTCAGGCATTCAAGATAAAAAAGTTGATTTCTTATAACATGCAGTGCGTTGGCATTTAATCCAGTATACATTTCAATTTTACTCATAGGTACTGACTGCAAACATGATGGAAACATCATAACATAACTCCCCACATGATTCTGAGATGTTTGACACCAGTTATATCACTCAGGCATTCAAACTAAAAAAGTTGTCTTCTCAGTGCATGCAGGGCATTGAAATTGAAAGAAGAATACATTTAAATTTTACTCAAAACTACTGACTGCAAACCTAATGGAAACTTCGTAGCATAACCCCCCACATGATTCTGAGATGTTTGACGCCAGCTATGTCACTCAGGCATTCAAGATAAAAAAGTTGATTTCTCAGTGCATGCAGAGCATTGGCATTGAAAGAATACATTTTAATATTACTCAAAACTACTGATTGCAAACCTAATGGAAACTTCTTAGCATAACTCCCCTCATGATTCTGAGAAGTTTGACACCAGTTATATGACTCAGGCATTCAAGATAAAAAAGTTGTTTTCTGTTAACATGCAGGGCATTGGAATTGAAAGAAGAATACATTTCAATTTTACTCAAAACTACTGACTGCAAACCTAATGCAAACAACATAACATAACTACCCACATGATTCTGAGATGTTTGACACCAGCTATATCACTCAAGCATTCAAACTAAAAAAGTTGGTTTCTCAGTGCATGCAGGGCATTGGAATTGAACGAAGAATACATTTCAATTTTTCTCAAAACTACTGACTGCAAACATAAAGGAAACATCTGAGCATAACTCTCCACATGATTCTGAGATGTTTGACACCAGTTATGTGACTCAGGCATTGAAGATAAAAAAGTTGATTTCTCAGTGCATTGGCATTGAAAGAATACATTTCAATATTACTCAAAACTACTGACTGCAAACCTAATGGAAAGAAAATAACATAACTCCCCACATGATTCTGAGATGTTTGACATCAGTTATATCACACAGGTATACAAGATAAAAAAGTTGATTTCTCAGTGCAGGCTGTTCCTTGGCTTTGAAGGAAGGATATATTTCAATTTTACTCATAGGTACGGACTTCAAACGTGATGGAAACATCATAGCATAACTCCCCACATGATTCTGAGATGTTTGACACCAGTTACATCACTCAGGCGTTCAAGATACAAAAGTAGTTTTTTCTTAAAATGCAGTGCGTTGGCATTGAAAGAAGTACACATTTCAATTTTACTCATTGGTACTTACTGCAAACATGCTGGAAACATCATAACATAACTCCCCACATGATTCTGAGATGTTTGATACCAGTTATATCACACAGGCATTCAAGATAAAAAAGTTGATTTCTCAGTGCATGCACTGCATTGGCATTGAAAGAATACATTTCAATATTACTCAAAACTACTGACTGCAAACCTAATGGAAACAACATAACATAACTTCCCACATGATTCTGAGATGTTTGACATCAGTTATATCACACGGGTAGACAAGATAAAAAAGTTGATTTCTCAGTGCATGCAGAGCATTGGCATTGACAGAATACATTTCAATATTACTCAAAACTACTGACTGCAAACCTTATGCAAACAACATAACATAACTACCCACATGATTCTGAGATGTTTGACACCAGCTATATCACTCAGGCATTCAAACTAAAAAAGTTGATTTCTCAGTGCATGCAGGGCATTGAAATTGAAAGAGGAATACATTTCAATTTTACTCAAAACTACTGACTGCAAACCTAATGGAAACTTCTTAGCATAACTCCCCACATGATTCTGAGAAGTTTGACACCAGTTATATGACTCAGGCATTCAAGATAAAAAAGTTGTTTTCTCATAACATGCAGGGCTTTGGCTTTGAAAGGTGTATACATTTCAATTTGACTCATAGGTACTGACTGCAAACATGTTGTAAACATCATAGCATAACTCCCCACATGATTCTGAGATGTTTGATACCAGTTATATCACACAGGCATTCAAGATAAAAAAGTTGATTTCTCAGTGCATGCAGTGCATTGGCATTGAGAGAATACATTTCAATATTACACAAAACTACTGACTGCAATCACAATGGAAACAGCATAACATAACTAAGCAAACCTTATGGAAACAAAATAACATAACTCCCCACATGATTCTGAGATGTTTGACACCAGTTATATGACTCAGGCATTCAAACTAAAAAAGTTGATTTCTCAGTGCATGCAGGGCATTGAAATTGAAAGAGGAATACATTTCAATTTTACTCAAAACTACTGACTGCAAACCTAATGGAAACTTGTTAGCATAACTCCCCACATGATTCTGAGAAGTTTGACACCAGTTATATGACTCAGGCATTCAAGATAAAAAAGTTGTTTTCTCATAACATGCAGGGCTTTGGCTTTGAAAGGTGTATACATTTCAATTTGACTCATAGGTACTGACTGCAAACATG